>NW_022588002.1:0-28056 GCF_009834535.1 Camelus ferus | reverse complement strand
ACTCCATACATATATATGGGGAGGAAGAAGCTCCAACTCGGTTTTACAGTGAAAACTGGAGGAACTTTTAACTAGCACTTGGAAACCGACGAGACATCCGAGGAATAGTTTCTCCTGCAACCCTTCCTTTTGTGCTAGATGAACGAACGTCTCTCCACATGCTCAGTTCTGAGATATAATTATGTGTGAAAGCCGTCCTTCACCTAGCTTGTTGGGAACATAAAGTTTCTTTTCATTGCAACCTCCACTCAATACATATATAAAGGTGAGTTACTAGCTCCACTCGGTTTTACAGTGAAAACTGCACAACTTAAAACCGGCACTAGGAAACACACTGAGAAAACAGAGGAATCTTTGTCCTGCAACATGTTCCCTTTGTGCTAGCTGAACGAATATCTCTCCACAGGCTCAGTTCTGAGAGATAAGTGTGTGTGAAAAATGCCCTTCACCTTGCTTGTTGTTAACACAATGTTTCTTTTCAGTAGCAAAATGCACTTCAAACATAATATTGGGAGGTAATAACTCCATCTCGGTTTTACATTGAAAACTGCAGGAAATTCAACCGGCACTAGGAAACAGACTGAGAATTCAGAGTAGAAGTTTTTCCTGCAACCCATTCCATTTGTGGTAGATGAACGAAAGTCTCTCCACATGCTCCATTCTGAGAGATAAGTGTGTGTGAAAGCCGAACTTCAACTAGCTTGTAGAGAACACAAAGATTCTTTTAAGTAGCAAACTATACTCCTTACATATATAAGGGGAATTACTAGCTCCAACTCGTTTTTACACAGAAACTGCAGGAACTTCAAACCGACACTAGGAAACAGACTGAGAAATCAGAGTAAAATATCTCCTGAAAACCATTCCGTTTGTGTTAATAACGAACGTATCTCCACATGCTCAGTTGTGAGAGATAATGTGTGTGAAAACCATTCTTCAGCAAGCTTGTTGGAACACAAAATTTCTTTTATGATGCAAACTGCAAAGCATACATACATATAGGAAGCTACAATTTCCAACTAGGTATTACAGTGAAAATTGCTGGAACTTCAAACCGACACTTAGAAACAGACTGAGAAACCAGAGTAAAAGATTTCCTGCAAACCGTTCCCTTTGGGCTAGATGAACGAAAGACTCTCAACATGCTCAGTTCTGAGAGATAAGTGTGTGTGAAAGAAGTACTTCACCTAGCTTGATGGGAAAGAAAGATTCATTTCAGTTGCAAACAACACTCAATATATATATGGGGAGGTACTATCTCCAACAAGGTTTTACAATGGAAACTGCAGGAACTTCAATCCGGCACTAGGAAACAAACTGAGAAACCAGAGAAAAAGTTTCTCCTGCAACCCGTTCCCTTTGTGCTAGATGAACGAACGCCTCTCCACATGCTCATATCTGAGACATAAGTTTGTGTGAAAGAAGTACTTCACCTAGCTTGTTGGGAACACAAAGTTTCTTTACAGTAGCAAACACCTCTCCATACATATATATGGGGAGGTACTAGCTCCAACTCGGTTTTTACAGTGAAAAATGAAGGAACTTCAAAACGGCACTAGGAAACAGACTGAGAACCCAGAGTAAAAGTTTCTCTTGAAACCCGTTCCCTTTGTGCTAGATGAACGAACGTCTCTCCACATGCTTAGTTCTGAGAGATAAGTGTGTGTGAAAGCCGTTCTTCTCCTAGCTTATTGAGAACCAAAGTTTGTTTTCAGTTGCAAACCCCACTCCATATATATATGTGGAGGTACTAGCTCCAACTCGGTTTTACAGTGAAAAATGAAGGAACTTCAGAACGGCACTAGGAAACCGACTGTGAACCACATTAAATGTTACTCCTGCAACCCATTCCCTTGTACTAGACGAACGAACGTCTCTCACATGCTCAATTCTGAGGGGTAAGTATATGTGAAACCGTCTTTCAAATAGCTTGTTCGGAAAACAAATTTTCTTCACAGTTGCAAACACCACTCCGTAAATATATATGGGGAGGTACTAGATCCATCACTGTTTTACACTGAAAACTGCAGGAATTTCAAACCGGCACTGGGAAACACACTGAGAAACCAGAGAAAATGTTACTCCTGCAACCCGTTCCTTTTGTGCTTGATGAACGAACGTCTCTCCACATCTCAGTTCTGAGACATAATTGTGTTCAAAGCCGTACTTACCTATCTTGTTGGGAACACAAAGTTTCTTTTAGTTGCAAACCCACTCCATACATATATGGGCAGGTACTAGCTCCAACTCTGTTTTATAGTGAATCTACAGGAAATTCAAAACGGCACTAGGAAACAGGCTGAGAAAACAGAGTAACGTTGCTCCTGCAACCCTTTCCTTTGTGTTAGATGAACGAACTTCTCTCCACATGCTCAGTTCTGAGAGATAAGTGGGTGCGAAAGCCGTCCTACTCTACAAGTTCTTGGGAACACATAGTTTCTTTTAGTTGCAAACCCCACTCCATACATATATAAGGGGCGGTATTAGCTCCAACTCGGTTTTACAGTGAAAACTGCAGGAACTTCAAAACGACACTAGGGAATTTATGAGAAACCACAGTAATAGTTTCTCCTGCAAAGTTTTCCATTGTGCTAGGTGAAAGAACGTCTCTCCACATGCTCAGTTCTGAGAGATATGTGTGGGTGAAAGCCGTCCTTCACCTAGCTTGTTGGAACCAAAAGTTTCTTTTTAGTTGCCAACTGCACTCCATACATATATATGGGGATGTACTAGCACGAAATCGATTTTAAACTGAAAAATGAAGGAATTTCAAAACGGCTCTAGGAAACGACTGAGAACCCAGAGTAAAAGTTTCTCCTGCAACCCGTTCCATTTGAGCTAGATGAACGAACGTCTCTCCACATGCTCATTTCTTATAGAAAAACTGTGTGTGAAAGCCGTCCTTCAACAAGCTTGTTGGGAACACATAGTTTCTTTCTGTGCAAACTCCAATCCATACATATATAAGGGGAGGTTCTAGCTCCAACTCGGTTTTACATTGAAAACTGCAGTAACTTCAATCCGGCACTAGGAAACAGACTGAGAAACCAGAGTAAATATTTCTCCTGTATCCCGTTCCCTTTGTGCAAGATGAAAGAAAGTCTCTCCACATGCTCATTTCTGAGAGATAATGGTGTGTAAGCCGTTCTTCACCTTGCTTGTTGGGAACACAAAGTTTCTTTTCAGTTGCAAATTACAATCCATACATATATATGGGGGGTACAAGCTCCAACACGGTATTACAGTGAAAACTGCAGGAAATTCAAACCAGCACTAGAAAACAGACTGTGAATCCACAGAATTAGTTTCTCCTGCAACCATTTGCCTTTGTGCTAGATGAATGAACGTCTCTCTACATGCTCAGTTCTGAGAGATAATTGTGGGTTAAAGCCGTCCTTCAGCTAGCTTGTTGGAAAAACAAAGATTATTTCAGTTGCAAACTCCTCTCCATACATATATAGTTTGGTGCTAGGTCCTTCTCGGTTTTACAGTGAAAACTGCAGGAACTTCACACCGGCTCTAGGAAACAGATGAGAAACCAGAGTTAAAATTCCTCCTGCAAACCTTCCCTTTGGGCTTGATGAACGAACGTCTCTCCCATGCTCAGTTTGAGAGATAAGTGTGTGTGAAAGCCGTCCTTCACCTAGCTTGTTGGGAACACAAAGTTTATTTCAGATGCAAACTGCACTCCATACATATATGGGGAGGAAGAAGCTCCAACTCGGTTTTACAGTGAAAACTGGAGGAACTTTTAACTAGCACTTGGAAACCGACTGAGACATCCGAGGAATAGTTTCTCCTGCAAACCCTTCCTTTTGTGCTAGATGAACGAACGTCTCTCCACATGCTCAGTTCTGAGATATAATTATGTGTGAAAGCCGTCCTTCACCTAGCTTGTTGGGAACTAAAGTTTCTTTTCAGTTGCAACCTCCACTCAATACATATATAAAGGTGAGTTACTAGCTCCACTCGGTTTTACAGTGAAAACTGCACAACTTAAACCGGCACTAGGAAACACACTGAGAAAACAGAGGAATCTTTGTCCTGCACATGTTCCCTTTGTGCTAGCTGAACGAATATCTCTCCACAGGCTCAGTTCTGAGAGATAAGTGTGTGTGAAAAATGCCCTTCACCTTGCTTGTTGTTAACACAATGTTTCTTTTCAGTAGCAAAATGCACTTCAAACATATATATTGGGAGGTAATAACTCCATCTCGGTTTTACATTGAAAACTGCAGGAAATTCAAACCGGCACTAGGAAACAGACTGAGAATTCAGAGTAGAAGTTTTTCCTGCAACCCATTCCATTTGTGGTAGATGAACGAAAGTCTCTCCTCCATGCTCCATTCTGAGAGATAATGTGTGTGAAAGCCGAACTTCAACTAGCTTGTAGAGAACACAAAGATTCTTTTAAGTAGCAAACTATCTCCTTACATATATAAGGGGAATTACTAGCTCCAACTCGTTTTTACACAGAAAACTGCAGGAACTTCAAACCGACACTAGGAAACAGACTGAGAAATCAGAGTAAAATATCTCCTGAAAACCATTCCGTTGTGTTAAATAAACGAACGTATCTCCACATGCTCAGTTGTGAGAGATAAGTGTGTGAAAACCATTCTTCAGCAAGCTTGTTGGAACACAAAATTTCTTTTATGATGCAAACTGCAAAGCATACATACATATAGGAAGCTACAATTTCCAACTAGGTATTACAGTGAAAATTGCTGGAACTTCAAACCGACACTTAGAAACAGACTGAGAAACCAGAGTAAAAGATTTCCTGCAAACCGTTCCCTTTGGGCTAGATGAACGAAAGACTCTCAACATGCTCAGTTCTGAGAGATAAGTGTGTGTGAAAGAAGTACTTCACCTAGCTTGATGGGAAAGAAAGATTCATTTCAGTTGCAAACAACACTCAATATATATATATGGGGAGGTACTATCTCCAACAAGGTTTTACAATGGAAACTGCAGGAACTTCAATCCGGCACTAGGAAACAACTGAGAAACCAGAGAAAAAGTTTCTCCTGCAACCCGTTCCCTTTGTGCTAGATGAACGAACGCCTCTCCACATGCTCATATCTGAGACATAAGTTTGTGTGAAAGTACTTCACCTAGCTTGTTGGGAACACAAAGTTTCTTTACAGTAGCAAACACCTCTCCATACATATATATGGGGAGGTACTAGCTCCAACTCGGTTTTACAGTGAAAAATGAAGGAACTTCAAAACGGCACTAGGAAACAGACTGAGAACCCAGAGTAAAAGTTTCTCTTGAAACCCGTTCCCTTTGTGCTAGATGAACGAACGTCTCTCCACATGCTTAGTTCTGAGAGATAAGTGTGTGTGAAAGCCGTTCTTCTCCTAGCTTATGAGAACACAAAGTTTGTTTTCAGTTGCAAACCCCACTCCATATATATATGTGGAGGTACTAGCTCCAACTCGGTTTACAGTGAAAAATGAAGGAACTTCAGAACGGCACTAGGAAACCGACTGTGAAACCACATTAAATGTTACTCCTGCAACCCATTCCCTTGTACTAGACGAACGAACGTCTCTCACATGCTCAATTCTGAGGGGTAAGTATATGTGAAACCGTCTTTCAAATAGCTTGTTCGGAAAACAAATTTTCTTCACAGTTGCAAACACCACTCCGTAAATATATGGTGGAGGTACTAGATCCATCACTGTTTTTACACTGAAAACTGCAGAATTTCAAACCGCACTGGGAAACCACTGAGAAACCAGAAAAATGTTACTCCTGCAACCCGTTCCTTTTGTGCTTGATGAACGAACGTCTCTCCACATACTCAGTTCTGAGACATAATTGTGTGTCAAAGCCGTACTTTACCTATCTTGTTGGGAACACAAAGTTTCTTTTAGTTGCAAACTCCACTCCATACATATATATGGGCAGGTACTAGCTCCAACTCTGTTTTATAGTGAAATCTACAGGAAATTCAAAACGGCACTAGGAAACAGGCTGAGAAAACAGAGTAACGTTGCTCCTGCAACCCTTTCCTTTGTGTTAGATGAACGAACTTCTCTCCACATGCTCAGTTCTGAGAGATAAGTGGGTGCGAAAGCCGTCCTACTCCTAAGTTCTTGGGAACACATAGTTTCTTTTTAGTTGCAAACCCCACTCCATACATATATAAGGGGCGGTATTAGCTCCAACTCGGTTTTACAGTGAAAACTGCAGGAACTTCAAAACGACACTAGGGAATATTATGAGAAACCACAGTAATAGTTTCTCCTGCAAAGTTTTTCCATTGTGCTAGGTGAAAGAACGTCTCTCCACATGCTCAGTTCTGAGATATGTGTGGGTGAAAGCCGTCCTTCACCTAGCGTTGTTGGGGAACACAAAGTTTCTTTTTAGTTGCCAACTGCCACTCCATACATATATATGGGGATGTACTAGCACGAAATCGATTTGAAACTGAAAAATGAAGGAGTTCAAAACGGCTCTAGGAAACAGACTGAGAACCCAGAGTAAAAGTTTCTCCTGCAACCCGTTCCATTTGAGCTAGATGAACGAACGTCTCTCCACATGCTCATTTCTATAGAAAACTGTGTGTGAAAGCCGTCCTTCAACAAGCTTGTTGGAACACATAGTTTCTTTTCTGGTTGCAAACTCCAATCCATACATATATAAGGGGAGGTTCTAGCTCCACTCGGTTTTACATGAAAACTGCAGTTACTTCAATCCGGCACTAGGAAACAGACTGAGAACCAGAGTAAATATTTCTCCTGTATCCGTTCCCTTTGTGCAAGATGAGAAAGATCTCTCCACATGCTCATTTCTGAGAGATAATGGTGTGTGTAAGCCGTTCTTCACCTTGCTTGTTGGGAACACAAAGTTCTTTTCAGTTGCAAATTACAATCCATACATATATATGGGGAGGTACAAGCTCCAACACGGTATTACAGTGAAAACTGCAGGAAATTCAAACCAGCACTAGAAACAGACTGTGAAATCCACAGAATTAGTTTCTCCTGCAACCATTTTCCTTTGTGCTAGATGAATGAACGTCTCTCTACATGCTCAGTTTCTGAGAGATAATTGTGGGTTAAAGCGTCCTTCAGCTAGCTTGTTGGAAAAAACAAAGATTATTTCAGTTGCAAACTCCTCTCCATACATATATAATATGTTTTGGTGCTAGGTCCTTCTCGGTTTTACAGGTGAAAACTGCAGGAACTTCACACCGGCTCTAGGAAACAGATGAGAAACCAGAGTGTAAATTCCTCCTGCAAACCTTTCCCTTTGGGCTTGATGAACGAACGCTCTCCACATGCTCAGTTCTGAGAGATAAGTGTGTGTGAAAGGCAGTCCCTTCACCTAGCTTGTTGGGAACACAAAGTTTATTTCAGATGCAAACTGCACTCCATACATATATATGGGGAGGAAGAAGCTCCAACTCGGTTTTACAGTGAAACTGGGAGGAACTTTTAACTAGCACTTGGAAACCGACTGAGACATCCGAGGAATAGTTTCTCCTGCAAACCCTTCCTTTTGTGCTAGATGAACGAACGTTCTCTCCACATGCTCAGTTCTGAGATATAATTATGTGTGAAAGCCGTCCTTCACCTAGCTTGTTGGGAACATAAAAGTTTCTTTCAGTTGCAACCTCCACTCAATACATATATAAAGGTGAGTTAACTAGCTCCACTCGGCTTTACAGTGAAAACTGCACAACTTAAAACCGGCACTAGGAAACACACTGAGAAAACAGAGGAATCTTTTGTCCTGGCAACATGTTCCCTTTGTGCTAGCTGAACGAATATCTCTCCACCAGGCTCAGTTCTGAGAGATAGTGTGTGTGAAAAATGCCCTTCACCTTGCGTGTTGTTAACACAATGTTTCTTTTCAGTAGCAAAATGCACTTCAAACATATATATTGGGAGGTAATAACTCCATCTCGGTTTTACATTGAAAACTGCAGGAAATTCAAACCGGCACTAGGAAACAGACCTGAGAATTCAGAGTAGAAGTTTTTCCTGCAACCCATTCCATTTGTGGTAGATGAACGAAAGTCTCTCCACATGCTCCATTCTGAGAGATAAGTGTGTGTGAAAGCCGAACTTCAACTAGCTTGTAGAGAACACAAAGATTCTTTTAAGTAGCAAACTATACTCCTTACATATATAAGGGGAATTACTAGCTCCAACTCGTTTTTACACAGAAAACTGCAGGAACTTCAAACCGACACTAGGAAACAGACTGAGAAATCAGAGTAAAATATCTCCTGAAAACCATTCCGTTTGTGTTAAATAAACGAACGTATCTCCACATGCTCAGTTGTGAGAGATAAGTGTGTGTGAAAACCATTCTTCAGCAAGCTTGTTGGAACACAAAATTTCTTTTATGATGCAAACTGCAAAGCATACATACATATAGGAAGCTACAATTTCCAACTAGGTATTACAGTGAAAATTGCTGGAACTTCAAACCGACACTTAGAAACAGACTGAAGAAACCAGAGTAAAAAGATTTCCTGCAAACCGTTCCCTTGGGCTAGATGAAACGAAAGACTCTCAACATGCTCAGTTCTGAGAGATAAGTGTGTGTGAAAGAAGTACTTCACCTAGCTTGATGGGGAAAGAAAGATTCATTTCAGTTGCAAACAACACTCAATATATATATATGGGGAGGTACTATCTCCAACAAGGTTTTACAATGGAAACTGCAGGAACTTCAATCCGGCACTAGGAAACAAACTGAGAAACCAGAGAAAAAGTTTCTCCTGCAACCCGTTCCCTTTGTGCTAGATGAACGAACGCCTCCCACATGCTCATATCTGAGACATAAGTTTGTGTGAAAGAAGTACTTCACCTAGCTTGTTGGAACACAAAGTTTCTTTACAGTAGCAAACACCTCTCCATACATATATATGGGGAGGTACTAGCTCCAACTCGGTTTTACAGTGAAAAATGAAGGAACTTCAAAACGGCACTAGGAAACAGACTGAGAACCCAGAGTAAAAGTTTCTCTTGAAACCCGTTCCCTTTGTGCTAGATGAACGAACGTCTCTCCACATGCTTAGTTCTGAGAGATAAGTGTGTGTGAAAGCCATTCTTCTCCTAGCTTATTGAGAACACAAAGTTTGTTTTCAGTTGCAAACCCCACTCCATATATATATATGGTGGGAGGTACTAGCTCCAACTCGGTTTTACAGTGAAAAATGAAGGAACTTCAGAACGGCACTAGGAAACCGACTGTGAACCACATTAAATGTTACTCCTGCAACCCATTCCCTTTGTACTAGACGAACGAACGTCTCTCACATGCTCAATTCTGAGGGGTAAGTATATGTGAAACCGTCTTTCAAATAGCTTGTTCGGAAAACAAATTTTCTTCACAGTTGCAAACACCACTCCGTAAATATATATGGGGAGGTACTAGATCCATCACTGTTTTACACTGAAAACTGCAGGAATTTCAAACCGGCACTGGGAAACACACTGAGAAACCAGAGAAAATGTTACTCCTGCAACCCGTTCCTTTTGTGCTTGATGAACGAACGTCCTCTCCACATACTCAGTTCTGAGACATAATTGTGTGTCAAAGCCGTACTTTACCTATCTTGTTGGGAACACAAAGTTTCTTTTTAGTTGCAAACTCCACTCCATACATATATATGGGCAGGTACTAGCTCCAACTCTGTTTTATAGTGAATCTACAGGAAATTCAAAACGGCACTAGGAAACAGGCTGAGAAAACAGAGTAACGTTGCTCCTGCAACCCTTTCCTTTGTGTTAGATGAACGAACTTCTCTCCACATGCTCAGTTCTGAGAGATAAGTGGGTGCGAAAGCCGTCCTACTCCTAAGTTCTTGGGAACACATAGTTTCTTTTTAGTTGCAAACCCCACTCCATACATATATAAGGGGCGGTATTAGCTCCAACTCGGTTTTACAGTGAAAACTGCAGGAACTTCAAAACGACACGAGGGAATATTATGAGAAACCACAGTAATAGTTTCTCCTGCAAAGTTTTTCCATTGTGCTAGGTGAAAGAACGTCTCTCCACATGCTCAGTTCTGAGAGATATGTGTGGGTGAAAGCCGTCCTTCACCTAGCTTGTTGGGAACACAAAGTTTCTTTTTAGTTGCCAACTGCACTCCATACATATATATGGGGATGTACTAGCACGAAATCGATTTTAAACTGAAAAATGAAGGAATTTCAAAACGGCTCTAGGAAACAGACTGAGAACCCAGAGTAAAAGTTTCTCCTGCAACCCGTTCCATTTGAGCTAGATGAACGAACGTCTCTCCACATGCTCATTTCTTATAGAAAACTGTGTGTGAAAGCCGTCCTTCAACAAGCTTGTTGGGAACACATAGTTTCTTTTCTGTTGCAAACTCCAATCCATACATATATATAGGGAGGTTCTAGCTCCAACTCGGTTTTACATTGAAAACTGCAGTTACTTCAATCCGGCACTAGGAAACAGACTGAGAAACCAGAGTAAATATTTCTCCTGTATCCCGTTCCCTTTGTGCAAGATGAAAGAAAGTCTCTCCACATGCTCATTTCTGAGAGATAATGGTGTGTGTAAGCCGTTCTTCACCTTGCTTGTTGGGAACACAAAGTTTCTTTTCAGTTGCAAATTACAATCCATACATATATATGGGGAGGTACAAGCTCCAACACGGTATTACAGTGAAAACTGCAGGAAATTCAAACCAGCACTAGAAAACAGACTG
The DNA here is from genome assembly GCF_009834535.1 of Camelus ferus. Classification (NCBI taxonomy): domain Eukaryota; kingdom Metazoa; phylum Chordata; class Mammalia; order Artiodactyla; family Camelidae; genus Camelus; species Camelus ferus. Next base: position 17,346 of record NW_022588002.1, on the reverse strand, counting down.
TGAATCCACAGAATTAGTTTCTCCTGCAACCATTTGCCTTTGTGCTAGATGAATGAACGTCTCTCTACATGCTCAGTTCTGAGAGATAATTGTGGGTTAAAGCCGTCCTTCAGCTAGCTTGTTGGAAAAACAAAGATTATTTCAGTTGCAAACTCCTCTCCATACATATATATATGTTTTGGTGCTAGGTCCTTCTCGGTTTTACAGTGAAAACTGCAGGAACTTCACACCGGCTCTAGGAAACAGATGAGAAACCAGAGTTAAAATTCCTCCTGCAAACCTTTCCCTTTGGCTTGATGAACGAACGTCTCTCCACATGCTCAGTTCTGAGAGATAAGTGTGTGTGAAAGCCGTCCTTCACCTAGCTTGTTGGGAATACAAAGTTTATTTCAGATGCAAACTGCACTCCATACATATATATGGGGAGGAAGAAGCTCCAACTCGGTTTTACAGTGAAAACTGGAGGAACTTTTAACTAGCACTTGGAAACCGACTGAGACATCCGAGGAATAGTTTCTCCTGCAAACCCTTCCTTTTGTGCTAGATGAACGAACGTCTCTCCACATGCTCAGTTCTGAGATATAATTATGTGTGAAAGCCGTCCTTCACCTAGCTTGTTGGGAACATAAAGTTTCTTTTCAGTTGCAACCTCCACTCAATACATATATAAAGGTGAGTTACTAGCTCCACTCGGTTTTACAGTGAAAACTGCACAACTTAAAACCGGCACTAGGAAACACACTGAGAAAACAGAGGAATCTTTTGTCCTGCAACATGTTCCCTTTGTGCTAGCTGAACGAATATCTCTCCACAGGCTCAGTTCTGAGAGATAAGTGTGTGTGAAAAATGCCCTTCACCTTGCTTGTTGTTAACACAATGTTTCTTTTCAGTAGCAAAATGCACTTCAAACATATATATTGGGAGGGTAATAACTCCATCTCGGTTTTACATTGAAAACTGCAGGAAATTCAAACCGGCACTAGGAAACAGACTGAGAATTCAGAGTAGAAGTTTTTCCTGCAACCCATTCCATTTGTGGTAGATGAACGAAAGTCTCTCCACATGCTCCATTCTGAGAGATAAGTGTGTGTGAAAGCCGAACTTCAACTAGCTTGTAGAGAACACAAAGATTCTTTTAAGTAGCAAACTATCCTCCTTACATATATAAGGGGAATTACTAGCTCCAACTCGTTTTTTACACAGAAAACTGCAGGAACTTCAAACCGACACTAGGAAACAGACTGAGAAATCAGAGTAAAATATCTCCTGAAAACCATTCCGTTTGTGTTAAATAAACGAACGTATCTCCACATGCTCAGTTGTGAGAGATAAGTGTGTGTGAAAACCATTCTTCAGCAAGCTTGTTGGAACACAAAATTTCTTTTTATGATGCAAACTGCAAAGCATACATACATATAGGGAGCTACAATTTCCAACTAGGTATTACAGTGAAAATTGCTGGAACTTCAAACCGACACTTAGAAACAGACTGAGAAACCAGAGTAAAAGATTTCCTGCAAACCGTTCCCTTTGGGCTAGATGAACGAAAGACTCTCAACATGCTCAGTTCTGAGAGATAAGTGTGTGTGAAAGAAGTACTTCACCTAGCTTGATGGGAAAGAAAGATTCATTTCAGTTGCAAACAACACTCAATATATATATATGGGGAGGTACTATCTCCAACAAGGTTTTACAATGGAAACTGCAGGAACTTCAATCCGGCACTAGGAAACAAACTGAGAAACCAGAGAAAAAGTTTCTCCTGCAACCCGTTCCCTTTGTGCTAGATGAACGAACGCCTCTCCACATGCTCATATCTGAGACATAAGTTTGTGTGAAAGAAGTACTTCACCTAGCTTGTTGGGAACACAAAGTTTCTTTACAGTAGCAAACACCTCTCCATACATATATATGGGGAGGTACTAGCTCCAACTCGGTTTTACAGTGAAAAATGAAGGAACTTCAAAACGGCACTAGGAAACAGACTGAGAACCCAGAGTAAAAGTTTCTCTTGAAACCCGTTCCCTTTGTGCTAGATGAACGAACGTCTCTCCACATGCTTAGTTCTGAGAGATAAGTGTGTGTGAAAGCCGTTCTTCTCCTAGCTTATTGAGAACACAAAGTTTGTTTTCAGTTGCAAACCCCACTCCATATATATATATGTGGAGGTACTAGCTCCAACTCGGTTTTACAGTGAAAAATGAAGGAACTTCAGAACGGCACTAGGAAACCGACTGTGAAACCACATTAAATGTTACTCCTGCAACCCATTCCCTTTGTACTAGACGAACGAACGTCTCTCACATGCTCAATTCTGAGGGGTAAGTATATGTGAAACCGTCTTTCAAATAGCTTGTTCGGAAAACAAATTTTCTTCACAGTTGCAAACACCACTCCGTAAATATATATGGGGAGGTACTAGATCCATCACTGTTTTACACTGAAAACTGCAGGAACTTCAAACCGGCACTGGGAAACACACTGAGAAACCAGAGAAAATGTTACTCTGCAACCCGTTCCTTTTGTGCTTGATGAACGAACGTCTCTCCACATACTCAGTTCTGAGACATAATTGTGTGTCAAAGCCGTACTTTACCTATCTTGTTGGGAACACAAAGTTTCTTTTTAGTTGCAAACTCCACTCCATACATATATATGGGCAGGGTACTAGCTCCAACTCTGTTTTATAGTGAAATCTACAGGAAATTCAAAACGGCACTAGGAAACAGGCTGAGAAAACAGAGTAACGTTGCTCCTGCAACCCTTTCCTTTGTGTTAGATGAACGAACTTCTCTCCACATGCTCAGTTCTGAGAGATAAGTGGGTGCGAAAGCCGTCCTACTCCTAAGTTCTTGGGAACACATAGTTTCTTTTTAGTTGCAAACCCCACTCCATACATATATAAGGGGCGGTATTAGCTCCAACTCGGTTTTACAGTGAAAACTGCAGGAACTTCAAAACGACACTAGGGAATATTATGAGAAACCACAGTAATAGTTTCTCCTGCAAAGTTTTTCCATTGTGCTAGGTGAAAGAACGTCTCTCCACATGCTCAGTTCTGAGAGATATGTGTGGGTGAAAGCCGTCCTTCACCTAGCTTGTTGGGAACACAAGTTTCTTTTTAGTTGCCAACTGCACTCCATACATATATATGGGGATGTACTAGCACGAAATCGGTTTTACACTGAAAAATGAAGGAATTTCAAAACGGCTCTAGGAAACAGACTGAGAACCCAGAGTAAAAGTTTCTCCTGCAACCCGTTCCATTTGAGCTAGATGAACGAACGTCTCTCCACATGCTCATTTCTTATAGAAAACTGTGTGTGAAAGCCGTCCTTCAACAAGCTTGTTGGGAACACATAGTTTCTTTTCTGTTGCAAACTCCAATCCATACATATATAAAGGGAGGTTCTAGCTCCAACTCGGTTTTACAGTGAAAACTGCAGTTACTTCAATCCGGCACTAGGAAACAGACTGAGAAACCAGAGTAAATATTTCTCCTGTATCCCGTTCCCTTTGTGCAAGATGAAAGAAAGTCTCTCCACATGCTCATTTCTGAGAGATAATGGTGTGTGTAAGCCGTTCTTCACCTTGCTTGTTGGGAACACAAAGTTTCTTTTCAGTTGCAAATTACAATCCATACATATATATGGGGAGGTACAAGCTCCAACACGGTATTACAGTGAAAACTGCAGGAATTCAAACCAGCACTAGAAAACAGACTGTGAATCCACAGAATTAGTTTCTCCTGCAACCATTTGCCTTTGTGCTAGATGAATGAACGTCTCTCTACATGCTCAGTTCTGAGAGATAATTGTGGGTTAAAGCCGTCCTTCAGCTAGCTTGTTGGAAAAAACAAAGATTATTTCAGTTGCAAACTCTTCTCCATACATATATATATGTTTCGGTGCTAGATCCTTCTCGGTTTTACAGTGAAAACTGCAGGAACTTCACACCGGCTCTAGGAAACAGATGAGAAACCAGAGTTAAAATTCCTCCTGCAAACCTTTCCCTTTGGGCTTGATGAACGAACGTCTCTCCACATGCTCAGTTCTGAGAGATAAGTGTGTGTGAAAGCCGTCCTTCACCTAGCTTGTTGGGAACACAAAGTTTATTTCAGATGCAAACTGCACTCCATACATATATATGGGGAGGAAGAAGCTCCAACTCGGTTTTACAGTGAAAACTGGAGGAACTTTAACTAGCACTTGGAAACCGACTGAGACATCCGAGGAATAGTTTCTCCTGCAAACCCTTCCTTTTGTGCTAGATGAACGAACGTCTCTCCACATGCTCAGTTCTGAGATATAATTATGTGTGAAAGCCGTCCTTCACCTAGCTTGTTGGGAACATAAAGTTTCTTTTCAGTTGCAACCTCCACTCAATACATATATAAAGGTGAGTTACTAGCTCCACTCGGTTTTACAGTGAAAACTGCACAACTTATAACCGGCACTAGGAAACACACTGAGAAAACAGGGGAATCTTTTGTCCTGCAACATGTTCCCTTTGTGCTAGCTGAACGAATATCTCTCCACAGGCTCAGTTCTGAGAGATAAGTGTGTGTGAAAAATGCCCTTCACCTTGCTTGTTGTTAACACAATGTTTCTTTTCAGTAGCAAAATGCACTTCAAACATATATATTGGGAGGTAATAACTCCATCTCGGTTTTAAATTGAAAACTGCAGGAAATTCAAACCGGCACTAGGAAACAGACTGAGAATTCAGAGTAGAAGTTTTTCCTGCAACCCATTCCATTTGTGGTAGATGAAAGAAAGTCTCTCCACATGCTCCATTCTGAGAGAAAAGTGTGTGTGAAGGCCGAACTTCAACTAGCTTGTAGAGAACACAAAGATTCTTTTAAGTAGCAAACTATACTCCTTACATATATAAGGGGAATTACTAGCTCCAACTCGTTTTTACACAGAAAACTGCAGTTACTTCAATCCGGCACTAGGAAACAGACTGAGAAACCAGAGTAAATATTTCTCCTGTATCCCGTTCCCTTTGTGCAAGATGAAAGAAAGTCTCTCCACATGCTCATTTCTGAGAGATAATGGTGTGTGTAAGCCGTTCTTCACCTTGCTTGTTGGGAACACAAAGTTTCTTTTCAGTTGCAAATTACAATCAATACATATATATGGGGAGGTACAAGCTCCAACACGGTATTACAGAGAAAACTGCAGGAAATTCAAACCAGCACTAGAAAACAGACTGTGAATCCACAGAATTAGTTTCTCCTGCAACCATTTGCCTTTGTGCTAGATGAATGAACGTCTCTCTACATGCTCAGTTCTGAGAGATAATTGTGGGTTAAAGCCGTCCTTCAGCTAGCTTGTTGGAAAAACAAAGATTATTTCAGTTGCAAACTCCTCTCCATACATATATATATGTTTTGGATCTAGGTCCTTCTCGGTTTTACAGTGAAAACTGCAGGAACTTCACACCGGCTCTAGGAAACAGATGAGAAACCAGAGTTAAAATTCCTCCTGCAAACCTTTCCCTTTGGGCTTGATGAACGAACGTCTCTCCACATGCTCAGTTCTGAGAGATAAGTGTGTGTGAAAGCCGTCCTTCACCTAGCTTGTTGGGAACACAAAGTTTATTTCAGATGCAAACTGCACTCCATACATATATATGGGGAGGAAGAAGCTCCAACTCGGTTTTACAGTGAAAACTGGAGGAACTTTTAACTAGCACTTGGAAACCGACTGAGACATCCGAGGAATAGTTTCCCCTGCAAACCCTTCCTTTTGTGCTAGATGAACGAACGTCTCTCCACATGCTCAGTTCTGAGATATAATTATGTGTGAAAGCCGTCCTTCACCTAGCTTGTTGGGAACACAAAGTTTATTTCAGATGCAAACTGCACTCCATAGATATATATGGGGAGGAAGAAGCTCCAACTCGGTTTTACAGTGAAAACTGGAGGAACTTTTAACTAGCACTTGGAAACCGACTGAGACATCCGAGGAATAGTTTCCCCTGCAAACCCTTCCTTTTGTGCTTGATGAACGAACGTCTCTCCACATACTCAGTTCTGAGACATAATTGTGTGTCAAAGCCGTACTTTACCTATCTTGTTGGGAACACAAAGTTTCTTTTTAGTTGCAAACTCCACTCCATACATATATATGGGCAGGGTACTAGCTCCAACTCTGTTGTATAGTGAAATCTACAGGAAATTCAAAACGGCACTAGGAAACAGGCTGAGAAAACAGAGTAACGTTGCTCCTGCAACCCTTTCCTTTGTGTTAGATGAACGAACTTCTCTCCACATGCTCAGTTCTGAGAGATAAGTGGGTGCGAAAGCCGTCCTACTCCTAAGTTCTTGGGAACACATAGTTTCTTTTAGTTGCAAACCCCACTCCATACATATATAAGGGGCGGTATTAGCTCCAACTCGGTTTTACAGTGAAAACTGCAGGAACTTCAAAACGACACTAGGGAATATTATGAGAAACCACAGTAATAGTTTCTCCTGCAAAGTTTTTCCATTGTGCTAGGTGAAAGAACGTCTCTCCACATGCTCAGTTCTGAGAGGTATGTGTGGGTGAAAGCCGTCCTTCACCTAGCTTGTTGGGAACACAAAGTTTCTTTTAGTTGCCAACTGCACTCCATACATATATATGGGGATGTACTAGCACGAAATCGGTTTTACACTGAAAAATGAAGGAATTTCAAAACGGCTCTAGGAAACAGACTGAGAACCCAGAGTAAAAGTTTCTCCTGCAACCCGTTCCATTTGAGCTAGATGAACGAACGTCTCTCCACATGCTCATTTCTTATAGAAAAATGTGTGTGAAAGCCGTCCTTCAACAAGCTTGTTGGGAACACATAGTTACTTTTCTGTTGCAAACTCCAATCCATACATATATAAAGGGAGGTTCTAGCTCCAACTCGGTTTTACAGTGAAAACTGCAGTTACTTCAATCCGGCACTAGGAAACAGACTGAGAAACCAGAGTAAATATTTCTCCTGTATCCCGTTCCCTTTGTGCAAGATGAAAGAAAGTCTCTCCACATGCTCATTTCTGAGAGATAATGGTGTGTGTAAGCCGTTCTTCACCTTGCTTGTTGGGAACACAAAGTTTCTTTTCAGTTGCAAATTACAATCCATACATATATATGGGGAGGTACAAGCTCCAACACGGTATTACAGTGAAAACTGCAGGAAATTCAAACCAGCACTAGAAAACAGACTGTGAATCCACAGAATTAGTTTCTCCTGCAACCATTTGCCTTTGTGCTAGATGAAAGAACGTCTCTCTACATGCTCAGTTCTGAGAGATAATTGTGGGTTAAAGCCGTCCTTCAGCTAGCTTGTTGGAAAAACAAAGATTATTTCAGTTGCAAACTCCTCTCCATACATATATATATGTTTTGGATCTAGGTCCTTCTCGGTTTTACAGTGAAAACTGCAGGAACTTCACACCGGCTCTAGGAAACAGATGAGAAACCAGAGTTAAAATTCCTCCTGCAAACCTTTCCCTTTGGGCTTGATGAACGAACGTCTCTCCACATGCTCAATTCTGAGAGATAAGTGTGTGTGAAAGCCGTCCTTCACCTAGCTTGTTGGGAACACAAAGTTTATTTCAGATGCAAACTGCACTCCATACATATATATGGGGAGGTACAAGCTCCAAATTTATTTTACAGTGAAAACTGCAGGAACTTCAATCCGGGACTAGGAAACAGGCTGAGTAACCAGAGTAAATGTTTCTCCTGTAACCCGTTCCCTTTGTGCAAGATGAATGAACGTCTCTCCACATGCTCAATTCTGTGAGATAATTGTGTGTGTAAGCCGTCCATCACCTTGCTTCTTGGGGACACAAAGTTTATTTCAGATGCAAACTCCTCTCCATACATATATATGGGGTGGTGCTAGCTCCTTCTCGATTTTACAGTGAAAACTGCAGGAACTTCACACCGGCTCTAGGAAAACAGACTGAGAAACCAGAGTTAAAATTCCTCCTGTAATCCGATCCCTTTTTGCTAGATGAACAAACGTCTCTCCACATGCTCAGTTCTGAGAGATAAGTGTGGGTTAAAACCGTCCTTCACCTTGGTCGTTGGGAACACAAAGATTCCTTACAGTTGCAAACAACAATGTATATATATATGGGGAGGAACTAGCTCCAACTCGGGTTTTACAGTGAAAACTGCAGAAAATTCACACCGGCACTAGGAAACAGACTGAGAAACCAGAGTAAAAGTTTCTCCAACATCCCGTTCCATTTGTGCTAGATGAAAGAACGTCTCTCCACATGCTCAGTTCTGAGAGATATGTCTGTGTGAAAGCTGTCCCTTCACCAAGCTTGTTTTGAACACAAAGTTTCTTTTCACTTGCAAACCCCACTCCATACATATATATGGGGAGGAAGAAGCTCCAACTCGGTTTTACAGTGAAAACTGGAGGAACTTTTAACTAGCACTTGGAAACCGACTGAGACATCCGAGGAATAGTTTCTCCTGCAAACCCTTCCTTTTGTGCTAGATGAACGAACGTCTCTCCACATGCTCAGTTCTGAGATATAATTATGTGTGAAAGCCGTCCTTCACCTAGCTTGTTGGGAACATAAAGTTTCTTTTCAGTTGCAACCTCCACTCAATACATATATAAAGGTGAGTTACTAGCTCCACTCGGTTTTACAGTGAAAACTGCACAACTTATAACCGGCACTAGGAAACACACTGAGAAAACAGGGGAATCTTTTGTCCTGCAACATGTTCCCTTTGTGCTAGCTGAACGAATATCTCTCCACAGGCTCAGTTCTGAGAGATAAGTGTGTGTGAAAAATGCCCTTCACCTTGCTTGTTGTTAACACAATGTTTCTTTTCAGTAGCAAAATGCACTTCAAACATATATATTGGGAGGTAATAACTCCATCTCGGTTTTAAATTGAAAACTGCAGGAAATTCAAACCGGCACTAGGAAACAGACTGAGAATTCAGAGTAGAAGTTTTTCCTGCAACCCATTCCATTTGTGGTAGATGAAAGAAAGTCTCTCCACATGCTCCATTCTGAGAGAAAAGTGTGTGTGAAGGCCGAACTTCAACTAGCTTGTAGAGAACACAAAGATTCTTTTAAGTAGCAAACTATACTCCTTACATATATAAGGGGAATTACTAGCTCCAACTCGTTTTTACACAGAAAACTGCAGTTACTTCAATCCGGCACTAGGAAACAGACTGAGAAACCAGAGTAAATATTTCTCCTGTATCCCGTTCCCTTTGTGCAAGATGAAAGAAAGTCTCTCCACATGCTCATTTCTGAGAGATAATGGTGTGTGTAAGCCGTTCTTCACCTTGCTTGTTGGGAACACAAAGTTTCTTTTCAGTTGCAAATTACAATCCATACATATATATGGGGAGGTACAAGCTCCAACACGGTATTACAGAGAAAACTGCAGGAAATTCAAACCAGCACTAGAAAACAGACTGTGAATCCACAGAATTAGTTTCTCATGCAACCATTTGCCTTTGTGCTAGATGAATGAACGTCTCTCTACATGCTCAGTTCTGAGAGATAATTGTGGGTTTAAAGCCGTCCTTCAGCTAGCTTGTTGGAAAAACAAAGATTATTTCAGTTGCAAACTCCTCTCCATACATATATATATGTTTTGGATCTAGGTCCTTCTCGGTTTTACAGTGAAAACTGCAGGAACTTCACACCGGCTCTAGGAAACAGATGAGAAACCAGAGTTAAAATTCCTCCTGCAAACCTTTCCCTTTGGGCTTGATGAACGAACGTCTCTCCACATGCTCAGTTCTGAGAGATAAGTGTGTGTGAAAGCCGTCCTTCACCTAGCTTGTTGGGAACACAAAGTTTATTTCAGATGCAAACTGCACTCCATACATATATATGGGGAGGAAGAAGCTCCAACTCGGTTTTACAGTGAAAACTGGAGGAACTTTTAACTAGCACTTGGAAACCGACTGAGACATCCGAGGAATAGTTTCCCCTGCAAACCCTTCCTTTTGTGCTAGATGAACGAACGTCTCTCCACATGCTCAGTTCTGAGATATAATTATGTGTGAAAGCCGTCCTTCACCTAGCTTGTTGGGAACACAAAGTTTATTTCAGATGCAAACTGCACTCCATAGATATATATGGGGAGGAAGAAGCTCCAACTCGGTTTTACAGTGAAAACTGGAGGAACTTTTAACTAGCACTTGGAAACCGACTGAGACATCCGAGGAATAGTTTCCCCTGCAAACCCTTCCTTTTGTGCTTGATGAACGAACGTCTCTCCACATACTCAGTTCTGAGACATAATTGTGTGTCAAAGCCGTACTTCACCTATCTTGTTGGGAACACAAAGTTTCTTTTTAGTTGCAAACTCCACTCCATACATATATATGGGCAGGTACTAGCTCCAACTCTTTTTTATAGTGAAATCTACAGGAAATTCAAACGGCACTAGGAAACAGGCTGAGAAAACAGAGTAACGTTGCTCTTGCAACCCTTTCCTTTGTGTTAGATGAACGAACTTCTCTCCACATGCTCAGTTCTGAGAGATAAGTGGGTGCGAAAGCCGTCCTACTCCTAAGTTCTTGGGAACACATAGTTTCTTTTTAGTTGCAAACCCCACTCCATACATATATAAGGGGCGGTATTAGCTCCAACTCGGTTTTAAAGTGAAAATTGCAGAAACTTCAAAACGACACTAGGGAATATTATGAGAAACCACAGTAATAGTTTCTCCTGCAAAGTTTTTCCATTGTGCTAGGTGAAAGAACGTCTCTCCACATGCTCAGTTCTGAGAGGTATGTGTGGGTGAAAGCCGTCCTTCACCTAGCTTGTTGGGAACACAAAGTTTCTTTTTAGTTGCCAACTGCACTCCATACATATATATGGGGATGTACTAGCACGAAATCGGTTTTTACACTGAAAAATGAAGGAATTTCAAAACGGCTCTAGGAAACAGACTGAGAACCCAGAGTAAAAGATTCTCCTGCAACCCGTTCCATTTGAGCTAGATGAACGAACGTCTCTCCACATGCTCATTTCTTATAGAAAACTGTGTGTGAAAGCCGTCCTTCAACAAGCTTGTTGGGAACACATAGTTACTTTTCTGTTGCAAACTCCAATCCATACATATATAAAGGGAGGTTCTAGCTCCAACTCGGTTTTACAGTGAAAACTGCAGTTACTTCAATCCGGCACTAGGAAACAGACTGAGAAACCAGAGTAAATATTTCACCTGTATCCCGTTCCCTTTGTGCAAGATGAAAGAAAGTCTCTCCACATGCTCATTTCTGAGAGATAATGGTGTGTGTAAGCCGTTCTTCACCTTGCTTGTTGGGAACACAAAGTTTCTTTTCAGTTGCAAATTACAATCCATACATATATATGGGGAGGTACAAGCTCCAACACGGTATTACAGTGAAAACTGCAGGAAATTCAAACCAGCACTAGAAAACAGACTGTGAATCCACAGAATTAGTTTCTCCTGCAACCATTTGCCTTTGTGCTAGATGAAAGAACGTCTCTCTACATGCTCAGTTCTGAGAGATAATTGTGGGTTAAAGCCGTCCTTCAGCTAGCTTGTTGGAAACACAAAGATTATTTCAGTTGCAAACTCCTCTCCATACATATATATATGTTTTGGATCTAGGTCCTTCTCGGTTTTACAGTGAAAACTGCAGGAACTTCACACCGGCTCTAGGAAACAGATGAGAAACCAGAGTTAAAATTCCCCCTGCAAACCTTTCCCTTTGGGCTTGATGAACGAACGTCTCTCCACATGCTCAATTCTGAGAGATAAGTGTGTGTGAAAGCCGTCCTTCACCTAGCTTGTTGGGAACACAAAGTTTATTCCAGATGCAAACTGCACTCCATATATATATATGGGGAGGTACAAGCTCCAAATTTATTTTACAGTGAAAACTGCAGGAACTTCAATCCGGGACTAGGAAACAGGCTGAGTAACCAGAGTCAATGTTTCTCCTGTAACCCGTTCCCTTTGTGCAAGATGAATGAACGTCTCTCCACATGCTCAATTCTGTGAGATAATTGTGTGTGTAAGCCGTCCATCACCTTGCTTCTTGGGGACACAAAGTTTATTTCAGATGCAAACTCCTCTCCATACATATATATGGGGTGGTGCTAGCTCCTTCTCGATTTTACAGTGAAAACTGCAGGAACTTCACACCGGCTCTAGGAAACAGACTGAGAAACCAGAGTTAAAATTCCTCCTGTAATCCGATCCCTTTTTGCTAGATGAACAAACGTCTCTCCACATGCTCAGTTCTGAGAGATAAGTGTGGGTTAAAACCGTCCTTCACCTTGGTCGTTGGGAACACAAAGATTCCTTACAGTTGCAAACAACAATGTATATATATATGGGGAGGTACTAGCTCCAACTCGGGTTTACAGTGAAAACTGCAGAAAATTCACACCGGCACTAGGAAACAGACTGAGAAACCAGAGTAAAAGTTTCTCCAACATCCCGTTCCATTTGTGCTAGATGAAAGAACGTCTCTCCACATGCTCAGTTCTGAGAGATATGTCTGTGTGAAAGCTGTCCTTCACCAAGCTTGTTTTGAACACAAAGTTTCTTTTCACTTGCAAACCCCACTCCATACATATATATGGGGAGGAAGAAGCTCCAACTCGGTTTTACAGTGAAAACTGGAGGAACTTTTAACTAGCACTTGGAAACCGACTGAGACATCCGAGGAATAGTTTCTCCTGCAAACCCTTCCTTTTGTGCTAGATGAACGAACGTCTCTCCACATGCTCAGTTTCTGAGATATAATTATGTGTGAAAGCCGTCCTTCACCTAGCTTGTTGGGAACATAAAGTTTCTTTTCAGTTGCAACCTCCACTCAATACATATATAAAGGTGAGTTACTAGCTCCACTCGGTTTTACAGTGAAAACTGCACAACTTAAAACCGGCACTAGGAAACACACTGAGAAAACAGAGGAATCTTTTGTCCTGCAACATGTTCCCTTTGTGCTAGCTGAACGAATATCTCTCCACAGGCTCAGTTCTGAGAGATAAGTGTGTGTGAAAAATGCCCTTCACCTTGCTTGTTGTTAACACAATGTTTCTTTTCAGTAGCAAATGCACTTCAAACATATATATTGGGAGGTAATAACTCCATCTCGGTTTTACATTGAAAACTGCAGGAAATTCAAACCGGCACTAGGAAACAGACTGAGAATTCAGAGTAGAAGTTTTTCCTGCAACCCATTCCATTTGTGGTAGATGAACGAAAGTCTCTCCACATGCTCCATTCTGAGAGATAAGTGTGTGTGAAAGCCGAACTTCAACTAGCTTGTAGAGAACACAAAGATTCTTTTAAGTAGCAAACTATACTCCTTACATATATAAGGGGAATTACTAGCTCCAACTCGTTTTTACACAGAAAAACTGCAGGAACTTCAAACCGACACTAGGAAACAGACTGAGAAATCAGAGTAAAATATCTCCTGAAAACCATTCCGTTTGTGTTAAATAAACGAACGTATCTCCACATGCTCAGTTGTGAGAGATAAGTGTGTGTGAAAACCATTCTTCAGCAAGCTTGTTGGAACACAAAATTTCTTTTATGATGCAAACTGCAAAGCATACATACATATAGGAAGCTACAATTTCCAACTAGGTATTACAGTGAAAATTGCTGGAACTTCAAACCGACACTTAGAAACAGACTGAGAAACCAGAGTAAAAGATTTCCTGCAAACCGTTCCCTTTGGGCTAGATGAACGAAAGACTCTCAACATGCTCAGTTCTGAGAGATAAGTGTGTGTGAAAGAAGTACTTCACCTAGCTTGATGGGAAAGAAAGATTCATTTCAGTTGCAAACAACACTCAATATATATATATGGGGAGGTACTATCTCCAACAAGGTTTTACAATGGAAACTGCAGGAACTTCAATCCGGCACTAGGAAACAAACTGAGAAACCAGAGAAAAAGTTTCTCCTGCAACCCGTTCCCTTTGTGCTAGATGAACGAACGCCTCTCCACATGCTCATATCTGAGACATAAGTTTGTGTGAAAGAAGTACTTCACCTAGCTTGTTGGGAACACAAAGTTTCTTTACAGTAGCAAACACCTCTCCATACATATATATGGGGAGGTACTAGCTCCAACTCGGTTTTACAGTGAAAAATGAAGGAACTTCAAAACGGCACTAGGAAACAGACTGAGAAACCCAGAGTAAAAGTTTCTCTTGAAAACCCGCTTCCCTTTGTGCTAGATGAACGAACGTCTCTCCACATGCTTAGTTCTGAGAGATAAGTGTGTGTGAAAGCCGTTCTTCTCCTAGCTTATTGAGAACACAAAGTTTGTTTTCAGTTGCAAACCCCACTCCATATATATATATGGGATGGTGAGTGGTACTAGCTCCACTCGGTTTTACAGTGAAAAATGAAGGAACTTCAGAACGGCACTAGGAAAACGACTGTGAAACCACATTAAATGTTACTCCTGCAACCATTCCCTTGGTACTAGACGAACGAACGTCTCTCACATGCTCAATTCTGAGGGGTAAGTATATGTGAAACCGTCTTTCAAATAGCTTGTTCGGAAAACAAATTTTCTTCACAGTTGCAAACACCACTCCGTAAATATATATGGGGAGGTACTAGATCCATCACTGTTTTACACTGAAAACTGCAGGAATTTCAAACCGGCACTGGGAAACACACTGAGAAACCAGAGAAAATGTTACTCCTGCAACCCGTTCCTTTTGTGCTTGATGAACGAACGTCTCTCATACTCAGTTCTGAGACATAATTGGTGTCAAAGCCGTACTTTACCTATCTTGTTGGGAACACAAAGTTTCTTTTTAGTTGCAAACTCCACTCCATACATATATATGGGCAGGTACTAGCTCCAACTCTGTTTTATAGTGAAATCTACAGGAAATTCAAAACGGCACTAGGAAACAGGCTGAGAAAACAGAGTAACGTTGCTCCTGCAACCCTTTCCTTTGTGTTAGATGAACGAACTTCTCTCCACATGCTCAGTTCTGAGAGATAAGTGGGTGCGAAAGCCGTCCTACTCCTAAGTTCTTGGGAACACATAGTTCTTTTTAGTTGCAAACCCCACTCCATACATATATAAGGGGCGGTATTAGCTCCAACTCGGTTTTACAGTGAAAACTGCAGGAACTTCAAAACGACACTAGGGAATATTATGAGAAACCACAGTAATAGTTTCTCCTGCAAAGTTTTTCCATTGTGCTAGGTGAAAGAACGTCTCTCCACATGCTCAGTTCTGAGAGATATGTGTGGGTGAAAGCCGTCCTTCACCTAGCTTGTTGGGAACACAAAGTTTCTTTTTAGTTGCCAACTGCACTCCATACATATATGGGGATGTACTAGCACGAAATCGGTTTTACACTGAAAAATGAAGGAATTTCAAAACGGCTCTAGGAAACAGACTGAGAACCCAGAGTAAAAGTTTCTCCTGCAACCCGTTCCATTTGAGCTAGATGAACGAACGTCTCTCCACATGCTCATTTCTTATAGAAAACTGTGTGTGAAAGCCGTCCTTCAACAAGCTTGTTGGGAACACATAGTTTCTTTTCTGTTGCAAACTCCAATCCATACATATATAAAGGGAGGTTCTAGCTCCAACTCGGTTTTACAGTGAAAACTGCAGTTACTTCAATCCGGCACTAGGAAACAGACTGAGAAACCAGAGTAAATATTTCTCCTGTATCCCGTTCCCTTTGTGCAAGATGAAAGAAGTCTCTCCACATGCTCATTTCTGAGAGATAATGGTGTGTGTAAGCCGTTCTTCACCTTGCTTGTTGGGAACACAAAGTTTCTTTTCAGTTGCAAATTACAATCCATACATATTATGGGGAGGTACAAGCTCCAACACGGTATTACAGTGAAAACTGCAGGAAATTCAAACCAGCACTAGAAAACAGACTGTGAATCCACAGAATTAGTTTCTCCTGCAACCATTTGCCTTTGTGCTAGATGAATGAACGTCTCTCTACATGCTCAGTTCTGAGAGATAATTGTGGGTTAAAGCCGTCCTTCAGCTAGCTTGTTGGAAAAACAAAGATTATTTCAGTTGCAAACTCCTCTCCATACATATATATATGTTTTGGATCTAGGTCCTTCTCGGTTTTACAGTGAAAACTGCAGGAACTTCACACCGGCTCTAGGAAACAGATGAGAAACCAGAGTTAAAATTCCTCCTGCAAACCTTTCCCTTTGGGCTTGATGAACGAACGTCTCTCCACATGCTCAATTCTGAGAGATAAGTGTGTGTGAAAGCCGTCCTTCACCTAGCTTGTTGGGAACACAAAGTTTATTTCAGATGCAAACTGCACTCCATACATATATATGGGGAGGTACAAGCTCCAAATTTATTTTACAGTGAAAACTGCAGGAACTTCAATCCGGGACTAGGAAACAGGCTGAGTAACCAGAGTAAATGTTTCTCCTGTAACCCGTTCCCTTTGTGCAAGATGAATGAACGTCTCTCCACATGCTCAATTCTGTGAGATAATTGTGTGTGTAAGCCGTCCATCACCTTGCTTCTTGGGACACAAAGTTTATTTCAGATGCAAACTCCTCTCCATACATATATATGGGGTGGTGCTAGCTCCTTCTCGGTTTTACAGTGAAAACTGCAGGAACTTCACACCGGCTCTAGGAAACAGACTGAGAAACCAGAGTTAAAATTCCTCCTGTAATCCGATCCCTTTTTGCTAGATGAACAAACGTCTCTCCACATGCTCAGTTCTGAGAGATAAGTGTGGGTTAAAACCGTCCTTCACCTAGGTCGTTGGGAACACAAAGATTCCTTTCAGTTGCAAACAACAATGCATATATATATGGGGAGGTACTAGCTCCAACTCGGGTTTACAGTGAAAACTGCAGAAAATTCACACCGGCACTAGGAAACAGACTGAGAAACCAGAGTAAAGTTTCTCCAACATCCCGTTCCATTTGTGCTAGATGAAAGAACGTCTCTCCACATGCTCAGTTCTGAGAGATATGTCTGTGTGAAAGCTGTCCTTCACCAAGCTTGTTTTGAACACAAAGTTTCTTTTCACTTGCAAACCCCACTCCATACATATATATGGGGAGGAAGAAGCTCCAACTCGGTTTTACAGTGAAAACTGGAGGAACTTTTAACTAGCACTTGGAAACCGACTGAGACATCCGAGGAATAGTTTCTCCTGCAAACCCTTCCTTTTGTGCTAGATGAACGAACGTCTCTCCACATGCTCAGTTCTGAGATATAATTATGTGTGAAAGCCGTCCTTCACCTAGCTTGTTGGGAACATAAAGTTTCTTTTCAGTTGCAACCTCCACTCAAATACATATATAAAGATGAGTTACTAGCTCCACTCGGTTTTACA
>NW_022588001.1:0-28164 GCF_009834535.1 Camelus ferus | reverse complement strand
TGTGAGATAAGTGTGTTGTGAAGCTCCCTTCACCTAGCTTGTTGGGAACACAAAGTTTGTTTTCAGTTGCAAACTCCACTCCATACATATATGGGGAGGTACTAGCTCCAACTCAGTTTTACAGTGAAAACTGCAGGAACTTCAAACCGGCACTAGGAAACAGACTGAGAAACCAGAGTAAAAGTTTCTCCTGCAAACCTTTCCCTTTGTGCTAGATGAACGAACGTCTCTCCACATCTAAGTTCTGAGAGATAAGTGTGTGTGAAGCCGTCTTTCACTTAGCTTGTTGGAACACAAAGTTTCTTTTCGTTGCAAACTCCACTCATACATATAATATGGGGAGGTACTAGCTCAACTCCGTTTTACCAGTGAAAACTGCAGGAACTTCAAACCGGCACTAGGAAACAGACTGAGAATCCAGAGTAAAACTTTCTCCTGCAAACAGTTCCCTTTGTGCTAGATGAACGAACGTCTCTCCACATGCTCAGTTCTGAGAGATAAGTGTGTGTGAAAGCCGTCTTCACCTAGCTTGTTGGGAACACAAAGTTTCTTTTCAGTTGCAAACTCCACTCCATACATATATATGGGGAGGTACTAGCTCCAACTCGGTTTTACAGTGAAAACTGCAGGAACTTCAAACCGGCACTAGGAAACAGACTGAGAATCCAGAGTAAAAGTTTCTCCTGCAAACAGTTCCTTTGTGCTAGATGAATGAAAAATCTCTCCACATGCTCAGTTCTGAGAGATAAGTGTGTGTGAAAGCCGTACTTCACCTAGCTTGTTGGGAACACAAAGTTTCTTTTCAGTTGCTAACTCCACTCCATACATATATATGGGGAGGTACTAGCTCCAACTCGGTTTTACAGTGGAAACTGCAGGAACTTCAAACCGGCACTAGGAAACAGACTGAGAAACCAGAGTAAAAGTTTTCTCCTGCAACCCGTTCCCTTTTGTGCTAGATGAACGAACGTCTCTCCACATGCTCAGTTCTGAGAGATAAGTGTGTGTGAAAGCCGTCCTTCACCTAGCTTGTTGGGAACACAAAGTTTCTTTTCAGTTGCAAACTCCACTCCATACTATATATGGGGAGGTACTAGCTCCAACTCGGTTTTACAGTGAAAACTGCAGGAACTTCAAACCGGCACTAGGAAACAGACTGAGAAACCAGAGTAAAAGTTTCTCCTGCAACCGTTCCCTTTGTGCTAGATGAACGAACGTCTCTCCACATGCTCAGTTCTGAGAGATAAGTGTGTGTGAAAGCCGTCCTTCACCTAGCTTGTTGGGAACACAAAGTTTCTTTTCAGTTGCAAACTCCACTCCATACATATATATGGGGAGGTACTAGCTCCAACTCAGGTTTTACAGTGAAAACTGCAGGAACTTCAAACCGGCACTAGGAAACAGACTGAGAAACCAGAGTAAAAGTTTCTCCTGCAAACCGTTCCCTTTGTGCTAGATGAACGAACGTCTCTCCACATGCTCAGTTCTGAGAGATAAGTGTGTGTGAAAGCCGTCTTTAACTTAGCTTGTTGGGAACACAAAGTTTCTTTTCAGTTGCAAACTCCACTCCATACATATATATGGGGAGGTACTAGCTCCAACTCGCTTTTACAGTGAAAACTGCAGGAACTTCAAACCTGCACTAGGAAACAGACTGAGAATCCAGAGTAAAACTTTCTCCTGCAAACCGTTCCCTTTGTGCTAGATGAACGAACGTCTCTCCACATGCTCAGTTCTGAGAGATAAGTGTGTGTGAAAGCCGTCCTTCACCTAGCTTGTTGGGAACACAAAGTTTCTTTCTAGTTGCAAACTCCACTCCATACATATATATGGGGAGGTACTAGCTCCAACTCGGTTTTACAGTGAAAACTGCAGGAACTTCAAACCGGCACTAGGAAACAGACTGAGAAACCAGAGTAAAAGTTTCTCCTGCAAACCGTTCCCTTTGTGCTAGATGAACGAACGTCTCTCCACATGCTCAGTTCTGAGAGATAAGTGGGTGTGAAAGCCGTCCTTCACCTAGCTTGTTGGGAACACAAAGTTTCTTTTCAGTTGCAAACTCCACTCCATACATATATATGGGGAGGTACTAGCTCCAACTCGGTTTTACAGTGAAAACTGCAGGAACTTCAAACCGGCACTAGGAAACAGACTTAGAATCCAGAGTAAAAGTTTCTCCTGCAAACATTTCCCTTTGTGCTAGATGAATGAAAATCTCTCCACATGCTCAGTTCTGTGAGATAAGTGTGTGTGAAAGCCGTCCTTCACTTAGCTTGTTGGGAACACAAAGTTCCTTTTCAGTTGCTAACTCCACTCCATACATATATATGGGGAGGTACTAGCTCCAACTCCGATTTACAGTGAAAACTGCAGGAACTTCAAACCGGCACTAGGAAACAGACTGAGAAACCAGAGTAAAAGTTTCTCCTGCAAACCTTTCCCTTTGTGCTAGATGAACGAACGTCTCTCCACATGCTCAGTTCTGAGAGATAAGTGTGTGTGAAAGCCGTCCTTCACCTAGCTTGTTGGGAACACAAAGTTTCTTTCAGTTGCAAACTCCACTCCATACATATATATGGGGAGGTACTAGCTCCAACTCGGTTTTACAGTGAAAACTGCAGGAACTTCAAACTGGCACTAGGAAAACAGACTGAGAAACCAGAGTAAAAGTTACTCCTGCAACCCGTTCCCTTTGTGCTAGATGAACGAACGTCTCTCCACATGCTCAGTTCTGAGAGATAAGTGTGTGTGAAAGCCGTCCTTCACCTAGCTTGTTGGGAACACAAAGTTTCTTTTCAGTTGCAAACTCCACTCCATACATATATATGGGGAGGTACTAGCTCCAACTCTGTTTTACAGTGAAAACTGCAGGAACTTCAAACCGGCACTAGGAAACAGACTGAGAAACCAGAGTAAATGTTTCTCCTGCAACCCGTTCCTTTGTGCTAGATGAACGAACGTCTCTCCTACATGCTCAGATATGAGGGATAAGTGTGTGTGAAAGCCATCCTTCACCTAGCTTGTTGGGAACACAAAGTTTATTTTCAGTTGCAAACTCCAGTCCATACATATATATGGGGGAGGTACTAGCTCCAACTCGGTTTTACAGTGAAAACTGCAGGAACTTCAAACCGGCACTAGAAACAGACTGAGAAACCAGATTAAAAGTTTCTACTGCAACCCGTTTCCTTTGTGCTAGATGAACGTACGTGTCTCCACATACTCAGTTCTGAGAGATAAATGTGTCTGAAAGCCGTTCTTCAGCTAGCTTGTTGGGAACACAAAGTTTCTTTTCAGTTGCTAACATCATCTCTTACATATCTATGGAGAGGGAATACCTCCAAATCGATTTTACAGTGAAAACTGCAGGAACTTCAAACCGGCACTAGGAAACAGACTGAGAAACCAGAGTAAAAGTTTCTCCTGCAACCCGTTCCCTTTGTGCTAGGTAAACGAACGTCTATCCGCATGCTCAGTTCTGAGTGATAAGTGTGAGTGAAAGCCGAACTTCATATATCTTGTTGGGAACACAAAGTTTCTTTTCAGTTGAAAACTCCACTCCATATATTTATATGGGGAGGTACTAGCTCAAACTCGATTTTACAGTGAAATCTGCAGGAACATTAAACGTTCACTAGGAAACAGACTGAAAATCCAGAGTAAAACTTTCTCCTGCAACCCTTTCCCTTTGTGCTAGATGAACGAACGTCTCTCCACATGCTCAGTTCTGAGAGGTAAGTGTGTGTGAAAGCCGTCCTTCACCTAGCTTGTTGGGAACACAATGTTTCTTTTCAGTTTCAAACTCCACTCCATACATATATATGGGGAGATACTAGCTCCAACTCGGTTTTACAGTGAAAACTGCAGGAACTTCAAAACGGCACTAGGAAATCAGACTTAGAAACCAGAGTAAAATTTCCCCTGCAACCCGATCCCTTTGTGCTAGATGAACGAACGTCTCTCCACATGCTCAGTTCTGAGAGATAAGTGTGTGTGAAAGCCGTCCTTCACCTAGCTTGTTGGGAACACAAAATTTCTATTCAGTTGCAAACTCCTACTCCATACATATATATGGGGAGGTACTAGCTCCAACTCGGTTTTACAGTGAAAACTTCAGGAACTTCAAACCGGCACTAGGAAACAGACTGAGAAACCAGAGTAAAAGTTTCTCCTGCAACCCGTTCCCTTTTTGCTAGATGAACGAACGTCTCTCCACATGCTCAGTTCTGAGTGGGAAGTGTGTATGAAAGCCGGGCTTCAACTAGCTTGTTGGGAACACAAAGATTCTTTTCAGTTGCAAACTCCACTCCATACATATATATGGGGAGGTACTAGCTCCAACTCTGTTTTACAGTGAAAACTGCAGGAACTTCAAACCGGCACTAGGAAACAGACTGAGAAACCAGAGTAAAAGTTTCTCATGCAACCCGTTCCCTTTGTGCTAGATGAACGAACGTCTCTCCACATGCTCAGTTCTGAGAGATAAGTGTGTGTGAAAGCCGTCTTTCACCTAGCTTGTTGGGAACACAAAGTTTCTTTTCAGTTGCAAACTCCACTTCCATACATATATATGGGGAGGTACTAGCTCCAACTCAGTTTTACAGTGAAAACTGCAGGAACTTCAAACCGGCACTAGGAAACAGACTGAGAAACCAGAGTAAAAGTTTCTCCAGCAAAAATTCCCTTTGTGCTAGATGAATGAAAATCTCTCCACATGCTCAGTTCTGAGAGATAAGTGTGTGTGAAAGCCGTCCTTCAGCTAGCTTGTTGGGAACACAAAGTTCCTTTTCAGTTGCAAACTCCAATCCATACATATATATGGGGAGGTACTAGCTCCAACTCGGTTTTACAGTGAAAACTGCAGGAACTTCAAACCGGCACTAGGAAACAGACTGAGAAACCAGAGTAAAAGTTTGCTCCTGCAACCCGTTCCCTTTGTGCTAGATGAACGAACGTCTCTCCACATGCTCAGTTCTGAGAGATAAGTGTGTGTGAAAGCCGTCCTTCACCTAGCTTGTTGGGAACACAAAGTTTCTTTTCAGTTGCAAACATCACCTCATACATATCTATGGGTGGGACTAGCTCCAACTCGGTTTTACAGTGAAAACTGCAGGAACTTCAAACCGGCACTAGGAAACAGACTGAGAAACCAGAGTAAAAGTTTCTCCCTGCAAACCGTTCCCTTTGTGCTAGATTAACGAACGTCTCTCCACATGCTCAGTTCTGAGAGATAAGTGTGTGTGAAAGCCGTCCTTCACCTAGCTTGTTGGGAACACAAATGTTTCTTTTCAGTTGCAAACTCCACTCCATACATATATATGGGGAGGTACTAGCTCCAACTCGGTTTTACAGTGAAAACTGCAGGAACTTCAAACTGGCACTAGGAAACAGACTGAGAAACCAGAGTAAAAGTTTACTCCTGCAACCCGTTCCTTTGTGCTAGATGAACGAACGTCTCTCCACATGCTCAGTTCTGAGAGATAAGTGTGTGTGAAAGCCGTCCTTCACCTAGCTTGTTGGGAACACAAAGTTTCTTTTCAGTTGCAAACTCCACTCCATACATATTTATGGGGAGGTACTAGCTCCAACTCGGTTTTACAGTGAAAACTGCAGGAACTTCAAACCGGCACTAGGAAACAGACTGAGAAACCAGAGTAAATGTTTCTCCTGCAACCCGTTCCTTTTGTGCTAGATGAACGAAAGTCTCTCTACATGCTCAGATATGAGGGATAAGTGTGTGTGAAAGCCATCCTTCACCTAGCTTGTTGGGAACACAAAGTTTCTTTTCAGTTGCAAACTCCAGTCCATACATATATATGGGGAGGTACTAGCTCCAACTCGGTTTTACAGTGAAAACTGCAAGAACTTCAAACCGGCACTAGAAACAGACTGAGAAACCAGATTAAAAGTTTCTACTGCAACCCGTTTCCTTTGTGCTAGATGAACGTACGTGTCTCCACATACTCAGTTCTGAGAGATAAATGTGTCTGCAAAGCCGTTCTTCAGCTAGCTTGTTGGGAACACAAAGTTTCTTTTCAGTTGCTAACATCATCTCTTACATATCTATGGAGAGGGAATACCTCCAAATCGATTTTACAGTGAAAACTGCAGGAACTTCAAACTGGCACTAGGAAACAGACTGACAAACCAGAGTAAAAGTTTCTCCTGCAACCCGTTCCCTTTGTGCTAGGTAAACGAACGTCTATCCGCATGCTCAGTTCTGAGTGATAAGTGTGAGTGAAAGCCGAACTTCATATATCTTGTTGGGAACACAAAGTTTCTTTTCAGTTGAAAACTCCACTCCATATATTTATATGGGTAGGTACTAGCTCAAACTCGATTTTACAGTGAAATCTGCAGGAACATTTAACGTTCACTAGGAAACAGACTGAAAATCCAGAGTAAAACTTTCCCCTGCAACCCTTTCCCTTTGTGCTAGATGAACGAACGTCTCTCCACATGCTCAGTTCTGAGAGGTAAGTGTGTGTGAAAGCCGTCCTTCACCTAGCTTGTTGGGAACACAATGTTTCTTTTCAGTTTCAAACTCCACTCCATACATATATATGGGGAGGATACTAGCTCCAACTCGGTTTTACATTGAAAAACTGCAGGAACTTCAAAACGGCACTAGGAAACAGACTTAGAAACCAGAGTAAAATTTCTCCCTGCAACCCGATCCCTTTGTGCTAGATGAACGAACGTCTCTCCACATGCTCAGTTCTGAGACGATAAGTGTGTGTGAAAGCCGTCCTTCAGCCTAGCTTGTTGGGAACACAAAGTTTCTTTTCAGTTGCAAACTCCACTCCATACATATATATGGGGAGGTACTAGCTCCAACTCGGTTTTACAGTGAAAACTGCAGGAACTTCAAACCGGCACTAGGAAACAGACTGAGAAACCAGAGTAAAAGTTTCTCCTGCAACCCGTTCCCTTATGCTAGATGAACGAACGTCTCTCCACATGCTCAGTTCTGAGAGATAAGTGTGTGTGAAAGCCGTCCTTCACCTAGCTTGTTGGGAACACAAAGTTTCTTTTCAGTTGCAAACTCCACTCCATACATATATATGGGGAGGTACTAGCTCCAACTCGGTTTTACAGTGAAAACTGCAGGAACTTCAAACCGGCACTAGGAAACAGACTGAGAAACCAGAGTAAAAGTTTCTCCTGCAACCCGTTCCCTTTGTGCTAGATGAACGAACGTCTCTCCACATGCTCAGTTCTGAGAGATAAGTGTGTGTGAAAGCCGTCCTTCACCTAGCTTGTTGGGAACACAAAGTTTCTTTTCAGTTGCAAACTCCACTCCATACATATATATGGGTAGGGACTAGCTCCAACTCGGTTTTACAGTGAAAACTGCAGGAACTTCAAACCGGCACTAGGAAACAGACTGAGAAACCAGAGTAAAAGTTTCTCCTGCAACCCGTTCCCTTTGTGCTAGATGAACGAACGTCTCTCCACATGCTCAGTTCTGAGAGATAAGTGTGTGTGAAAGCCGTCCTTCACCTAGCTTGTTGGGAACACAAAGTTTCTTTCAGTTGCAAACTCCACTCCATACATATATATGGGGAGGGTACTAGCTCCAACTCGGTTTTACAGTGAAAACTGCAGGAACTTCAAACCGGCACTAGGAAACAGACTGAGAAACCAGAGTAAAAGTTTCTCCTGCAAACCCGTTCCCTTTGTGCTAGATGAACGAACGTCTCTCCACATGCTCAGTTCTGAGAGATAAGTGTGTGTGAAAGCCGTACTTCACCTAGCTTGTTGGGAACACAAAGTTTCTTTTCAGTTGCAAACTCCACTCCATACATATATATGGGGAGGTACTAGCTCCAACTCGGTTTTACAGTGAAAACTGCAGGAACTTCAAACCGGCACTAGGAAACAGACTGAGAAACCAGAGTAAAAGTTTCTCCTGCAAACCGTTCCCTTTGTGCTAGATGAACGAACGTCTCTCCACATGCTCAGTTCTGAGAGATAAGTGTGTGTGAAAGCCGTCCTTCACCTAGCTTGTTGGGAACACAAAGTTTCTTTTCAGTTGCAAACTCCACTCCATACATATATATGGGTAGGTACTAGCTCCAACTCGGTTTACAGTGAAAACTGCAGGAACTTCAAACCGGCACTAGGAAACAGACTGAGAAACCAGAGTAAAAGTTTCTCCTGCAAACCGTTCCCTTTGTGCTAGATGAACGAACGTCTATCCACATGCTCAGTTCTGAGTGATAAGTGTGTGTGAAAGCCGTACTTCACCTAGCTTGTTGGGAACACAAAGTTTCTTTTCAGTTGCAAACTCCACTCCATACATATATATGGGGAGGTACTAGCTCCAACTCGTTTTACAGTGAAAACTGCAGGAACATTCAAACCGGCACTAGGAAACAGACTGAGAATACCAGAGTAAAAGTTTCTCCTGCAACCCGTTCCATTTGTGCTAGATGAACGAACGTCTCTCCACATGCTCAGTTCTGAGAGATAAGTGTGTGTGAAAGCCGTCCTTCACCTAGCTTGTTGGGAACACAAAGTTTCTTTTCAGTTGCAAACTCCACTCCATACATATATATGGGGAGGTACTAGCTCCAACTCGTTTTTACAGTGAAAACTGCAGGAACTTCAAACCGGCACTAGGAAACAGACTGAGAACCAGAGTAAAAGTTTCTCCTGCAAACCGTTCCCTTTGTGCTAGATGAACGAACGTCTCTCCACATGCTCAGTTCTGAGAGATAAGTGTGTGTGAAAGCCGTCCTTCACCTAGCTTGTTGGGAACACAAAGTTTCTTTTCAGTTGCAAACTCCACTCCATACATATATATGGGGAGGTACTAGCTCCAACTCGGTTTTACAGTGAAAACTGCAGGAACTTCAAACTGGCACTAGGAAACAGACTGAGAAACCAGAGTAAAAGTTTACTCCTGCAACCCGTTCCCTTTTGTGCTAGATGAACGAACGTCTCTCCACATGCTCAGTTCTGAGAGATAAGTGTGTGTGAAAGCCGTCCTTCACCTAGCTTGTTGGGAACACAAAGTTTCTTTTCAGTTGCAAACTCCACTCCATACATATATATGGGGAGGTACTAGCTCCAACTCTGTTTTACAGTGAAAACTGCAGGAACTTCAAACCGGCACTAGGAAACAGACTGAGAAACCAGAGTAAATGTTTCTCCTGCAACCCGTTCCTTTTGTGCTAGATGAACGAAAGTCTCTCTACATGCTCAGATATGAGGGATAAGTGTGTGTGAAAGCCATCCTTCACCTAGCTTGTTGGGAACACAAAGTTTATTTTCAGTTGCAAACTCCAGTCCATACATATATATGGGGAGGTACTAGCTCCAACTCGGTTTTACAGTGAAAACTGCAGGAACTTCAAACCGGCACTAGAAACAGACTGAGAAACCAGATTAAAAGTTTCTACTGCAACCCGTTTCCTTTGTGCTAGATGAACGTACGTGTCTCCACATACTCAGTTCTGAGAGATAAATGTGTCTGAAAGCCGTTCTTCAGCTAGCTTGTTGGGAACACAAAGTTTCTTTTCAGTTGCTAAACATCACCTCATACATATATATGGGAGGGACTAGCTCCAACTCGTTTTTACAGTGAAAACTGCAGGAACTTCAAACCGGCACTAGGAAACAGACTGAGAACCAGAGTAAAAGTTTCTCCTGCAACCCGTTCCCTTTGTGCTAGATAACGAACGTCTATCCACATGCTCAGTTCTGAGAGATAAGTGTGAGTGAAAGCCGAACTTCACTATCTTGTTGGGAACACAAAGTTTCTTTTCAGTTGCAAAACTCCACTCCATACATATTATATGGGGAGGGTACTAGCTCAAACTCGATTTTACAGTGAAATCTGCAGGAACATTAAACCGTTCACTAGGAAACAGACTGAGAAATCCAGAGTAAAACTTTCTCCTGCAACCCGTTCCCTTTGTGCTAGATGAACGAACGTCTCTCCACATGCTCAGTTCTGAGAGGTAAGTGTGTGTGAAAGCCGTCCTTCACCTAGCTTGTTGGGAACACAAATGTTTCTTTTCAGTTTCAAACTCCACTCCATACATATATATGGGGAGATACTAGCTCCAACTCGGTTTTACAGTGAAAACTGCAGGAACTTCAAAACGGCACTAGGAAACAGACTTAGAAACCAGAGTAAAATTTCCCCTGCAACCCGATCCCTTTGTGCTAGATGAACGAACGTCTCTCCACATGCTCAGTTCTGAGAGATAAGTGTGTGTGAAAGCCGTCCTTCACCTAGCTTGTTGGGAACACAAAATTTCTATTCAGTTGCAAACTCCTCTCCATACATATATATGGGGAGGTACTAGCTCCAACTCGGTTTTACAGTGAAAACTTCAGGAACTTCAAACCGGCACTAGGAAACAGACTGAGAAACCAGAGTAAAAGTTTCTCCTGCAACCCGTTCCCTTTTTGCTAGATGAACGAACGTCTCTCCACATGCTAAGTTCTGAGTGGGAAGTGTGTATGAAAGCCGGGCTTCAACTAGCTTGTTGGGAACACAAAGATTCTTTTCAGTTGCAAACTCCACTCCATACATATATATGGGGAGGTACTAGCTCCAACTCTGTTTTACAGTGAAAACTGCAGGAACTTCAAACCGGCACTAGGAAACAGACTGAAGAAACCAGAGTAAAAGTTTCTGATGCAACCCGTTCCCTTTGTGCTAGATGAACGAACGTCTCTCCACATGCTCAGTTCTGAGAGATAAGTGTGTGTGAAAGCCGTCCTTCACCTAGCTTGTTGGGAACACAAAGTTTCTTTTCAGTTGCAAACTCCACTCCATACATATATATGGGGAGGTACTAGCTCCAACTCAGGTTTTACAGTGAAAACTGCAGGAACTTCAAACCGGCACTAGGAAACAGACTGAGAAACCAGAGTAAAAGTTTCTCCATGCAAAAATTCCCTTTGTGCTAGATGAATGAAAATCTCTCCACATGCTCAGTTCTGAGAGATAAGTGTGTGTGAAAGCCGTCCTTCAGCTAGCTTGTTGGGAACACAAAGTTCCTTTTCAGTTGCAAACTCCAATCCATACATATTTATGGGGAGGTACTAGCTCCAACTCGGTTTTACAGTGAAAACTGCAGGAACTTCAAACCGGCACTAGGAAACAGACTGAGAAACCAGAGTAAAAGTTTGTCCTGCAACCCGTTCCCTTACTGCTAGATGAACGAACGTCTCTCCACATGCTAAGTTCTGAGAGATAAGTGTGTGTGAAAGCCGTCCTTCACCTAGCTTGTTGGGAACACAAAGTTTCTTTTCAGTTGCAAACATCACCTCATACATATCTATGGGTGGGACTAGCTCCAAATCGTTTTTACACTGAAAACTGCAGGAACTTCAAACCGGCACTAGGAAACAGACTGAGAAACCAGAGTAAAAGTTTCCCCTGCAAACCGTTCCCTTTGTGCTAGATTAACGAACGTCTCTCCACATGCTCAGTTCTGAGAGGTAAGTGTGTGTGAAAGCCGTCCTTCACCTAGCTTGTTGGGAACACAATGTTTCTTTTCAGTTTCAAACTCCACTCCATACATATATATGGGGAGGTACTAGCTCCAACTCGGTTTTACAGTGAAAACTGCAGGAACTTCAAAATGGCACTACAAAACAGACTGAGAAACCAGAGAAAAAGTTACTCCTGCAACCCGTTCCTTTTGTGCTAGATGAACGAACGTCTCTCCACATGCTCAGTTCTGAGAGATAAGTGTGTGTGAAAGCCGTCCTTCACCTAGCTTGTTGGGAACACAAAGTTTCTTTTCAGTTGCAAACTCCACTCCATACATATTTATGGGGAGGTACTAGCTCCAACTCTGTTTTACAGTGAAAACTGCAGGAACTTCAAACCGGCACTAGGAAACAGACTGAGAAACCAGAGTAAATGTTTCTCCTGCAACCCGTTCCTTTTGTGCTAGATGAACGAAAGTCTCTCTACATGCTCAGATATGAGGGATAAGTGTGTGTGAAAGCCATCCTTCACCTAGCTTGTTGGGAACACAAAGTTTATTTTCAGTTGCAAACTCCAGTCCATACATATATATGGGGAGGTACTAGCTCCAACTCGGTTTTACAGTGAAAACTGCAAGAACTTCAAACCGGCACTAGAAACAGACTGAGAAACCAGATTAAAAGTTTCTACTGCAACCCGTTTCCTTTGTGCTAGATGAACGTACGTGTCTCCACATACTCAGTTCTGAGAGATAAATGTGTCTGAAAGCCGTTCTTCAGCTAGCTTGTTGGGAACACAAAGTTTCTTTTCAGTTGCTAACATCATCTCTTACATATCTATGGAGAGGGAATACCTCCAAATCGATTTTACAGTGAAAACTGCAGGAACTTCAAACCGGCACTAGGAAACAGACTGAGAAACCAGAGTAAAAGTTTCTCCTGCAACCCGTTCCCTTTGTGCTAGGTAAACGAACGTCTATCCGCATGCTCAGTTCTGAGTGATAAGTGTGAGTGAAAGCCGAACTTCATATATCTTGTTGGGAACACAAAGTTTCTTTTCAGTTGAAAACTCCACTCCATACATTTATATGGGGAGGTACTAGCTCAAACTCGATTTTACAGTGAAATCTGCAGGAACATTAAACGTTCACTAGGAAACAGACTGAAAATCCAGAGTAAAACTTTCTCCTGCAACCCTTTCCCTTTGTGCTAGATGAACGAACGTCTCTCCACATGCTCAGTTCTGAGAGGTAAGTGTGTGTGAAAGCCGTCCTTCACCTAGCTTGTTGGGAACACAATGTTTCTTTTCAGTTTCAAACTCCACTCCATACATATATATGGGGAGATACTAGCTCCAACTCGGTTTTACAGTGAAAACTGCAGGAACTTCAAAACGGCACTAGGAAACAGACTTAGAAACCAGAGTAAAATTTCCCCTGCAACCCGATCCCTTTGTGCTAGATGAACGAACGTCTCTCCACATGCTCAGTTCTGAGAGATAAGTGTGTGTGAAAGCCGTCCTTCACCTAGCTTGTTGGGAACACAAAATTTCTATTCAGTTGCAAACTCCTCTCCATACATATATATGGGGAGGTACTAGCTCCAACTCGGTTTTACAGTGAAAACTTCAGGAACTTCAAACCGGCACTAGGAAACAGACTGAGAAACCAGAGTAAAAGTTTCTCCTGCAACCCGTTCCCTTTTTGCTAGATGAACGAACGTCTCTCCACATGCTAAGTTCTGAGTGGGAAGTGTGTATGAAAGCCGAGCTTCAACTAGCTTGTTGGGAACACAAAGATTCTTTTCAGTTGCAAACTCCACTCCATACATATATATGGGGAGGTACTAGCTCCAACTCTGTTTTACAGTGAAAACTGCAGGAACTTCAAACCGGCACTAGGAAACAGACTAAGAAACCAGAGTAAAAGTTTCTGATGCAACCCGTTCCCTTTGTGCTAGATGAACGAACGTCTCTCCACATGCTCAGTTCTGAGAGATAAGTGTGTGTGAAAGCCGTCTTTCACCTAGCTTGTTGGGAACACAAAGTTTCTTTTCAGTTGCAAACTCCACTCCATACATATATATGGGGAGGTACTAGCTCCAACTCAGTTTTACAGTGAAAACTGCAGGAACTTCAAACCGGCACTAGGAAACAGACTGAGAAACCAGAGTAAAAGTTTCTCCTAGCAAAACGTTCCCTTTGTGCTAGATGAATGAAAGTCTCTCCACATGCTTCAGTTCTGAGAGATAAGTGTGTGTGAAAGCCGTCCTTCAGCTAGCTTGTTGGGAACACAAAGTTCCTTTTCAGTTGCAAACTCCAATCCATACATATATATGGGGAGGTACTAGCTCCAACTCGGTTTTACAGTGAAAACTGCAGGAACTTCAAACCGGCACTAGGAAACAGACTGAGAAACCAGAGTAAAAGTTTGTCCTGCAACCCGTTCCCTTTGTGCTAGATGAACGAACGTCTCTCCACATGCTCAGTTCTGAGAGATAAGTGTGTGTGAAAGCCGTCCTTCACCTAGCTTGTTGGGAACACAAAGTTTCTTTCAGTTGCAAAAATCACCTCCATACATATATATGGGTGGGACTAGCTCCAAATCGTTTTTACACTGAAAACTGCAGGAACTTCAAACCGGCACTAGGAAACAGACTGAGAAACCAGAGTAAAAGTTTCCCCTGCAAACCGTTCCCTTTGTGCTAGATTAACGAACGTCTCTCCACATGCTCAGTTCTGAGAGATAAGTGTGTGTGAAAGCCGTCCTTCACCTAGCTTGTTGGGAACACAAAGTTTCTTTTCAGATGCAAACTCCACTCCATACATATATATAGGTAGGGACTAGAACCAATTCGGTTATACAGTGAAAACTGCAGGAACATCATACCGGGACTAGGAAAAAGACTGAGAAACCAGAGTAAAAGTTTCCCCTGCAACCCGTTCCCTTTGTGCTAGATGAACGAACGTCTCTCCACATGCTCAGTTCTGAGAGATAAGTGTGTGTGAAAGCCGTCCTTCACCTAGCTTGTTGGGAACACAAAGTTTCTTTTCAGATGCAAACTCCACTCCATACATATATATGGTGAGGTACTAGCTGCAACTCGGTTTTATAGTGAAAACTGCAGGAACTTCAAACCGGCACTAGGAAACAGACTGAGAAACCAGAGTAAAAGTTTCTCCTGCAACCCGTTCCCTTTGTGCTAGATGAACGAACGTCTCTCCACATGCTCAGTTCTGAGAGATAATGTGTGTGTGAAAGCCGTCCTTCACCTAGCTTGTTGGGAACACAAAGTTTCTTTTCAGTTGCAAACTCCAATCCATACATATATATGGGGAGGTACTAGCTCCAACTCTGTTTTACAGTGAAAACTGCAGGAACTTCAAACCGGCACTAGGAAACAGACTGAGAACCAGAGTAAAGTTTCTCCTGCAACCCGTTCCCTTTGTGCTAGATGAACGAACGTCTCTCCACATGCTCAGTTCTGAGAGATAGTGTGTGTGAAGCCGTCCTTCACCTAGCTTGTTGGGAACACAAAGTTCTTTTCAGTTGCAAACTCCACTCCATACATATATATGGGGAGGTACTAGCTCCAACTCGGTTTTACAGTGAAAACTGCAGGAACTTCAAACCGGCACTAGGAAACAGACTGAGAAACCAGAGTAAAAGTTTCTCCTGCAACCCGTTCCCTTTGTGCTAGATGAACGAACGTCTATCCGCATGCTCAGTTCTGAGATGATAAGTGTGAGTGAAAGCCGTACTTCACATAGCTTGTTGGGAACACAAAGTATCTTTTCAGTTGCAAACTCCACTCCATACATATATATGGGGAGGTACTAGCTCCAACTCGATTTTACAGTGAAAACTGCAGGAACTTCAAACCGGCACTAGGAAACAGACTGAGAAACCAGAGTAAAAGTTTCTCCTGCAACCCTTTCCATTTGTGCTAGATGAACGAACGTCTCTCCACATGCTCAGTTCTGAGAGATAAGTGTGTGTGAAAGCCGTCCTTCACCTAGCTTGTTGGGAACACAAAGATTCTTTTCAGTTGCAAACTCCACTCCATACATATATATGGGGAGGTACTAGCTCCAACTCGGTTTTACAGTGAAAACTGCAGGAACTTCAAACCGGCACTAGGAAACAGACTGAGAAACCAGAGTAAAAGTTTCTCCTGCAACCCGTTCCCTTTGTGCTAGATGAACGAACGTCTCTCCACATGCTCAGTTCTGAGAGATAAGTGTGTGTGAAAGCCGTCCTTCACCTAGCTTGTTGGGAACACAAAGTATCTTTTCAGTTGAAAACTCCACTCCATACATTTATATGGGGAGGTACTAGCTCCAACTCGATTTTACAGTGAAAACTGCAGGAACATTAAACGGGCACTAGGAAACAGACTGAAAAACCAGAGTAAAAGTTTCTCCTGAAACCCGTTCCCTTTGTGCTAGATGAACGAACGTCTCTCCACATGCTCAGTTCTGAGAGATAAGTGTGTGTGAAAGCCGTACTTCACCTAGCTTGTTGGGAACACAAAGTTCTTTTCAGTTGCAAACTCCACTCCATACATATATATGGGTAGGTACTAGCTCCAACCGGTTTTACAGTGAAAACTGCAGGAACTTCAAACCGGCACTAGGAAACAGACTGAGAAACCAGAGTAAAAGTTTCTCCTGCAACCCGTTCCCTTTGTGCTAGATGAACGAACGTCTCTCCACATGCTCAGTTCTGAGAGATAATTGTGTGTGAAAGCCGTCCTTCACCTAGCTTGTTGGGAACACAAAGTTTCTTTTCAGTTGCAAACTCCACTCCATACATATATATGGGGAGGTACTAGCTCCAACTCGGTTTTACAGTGAAAACTGCAGGAACTTCAAACCGGCACTAGGAAACAGACTGAGAAACCAGAGTAAAATATTTCTCCTGCAACCCGTTCCCTTTGTGCTAGATGAACGTACGTCTCTCCACATGCTCAGGTCTGAGAGATAAGTGTGTGTGAAAGCCGTCCTTCACCTAGCTTGTTGGGAACACAAAGTTCTTTTCAGTTGCAAACTCCACTCCATACATATATATAGGGTAGGTACAAGCTCCAACTCGGTTTATACAGTGAAAACTGCAGGAACTTCAAACCGGCACTAGGAAACAGACTGAGAAACCAGAGTAAAAGTTTCTACTGCAACCCGTTTCCTTTGTGCTAGATGAACGTAACGTCTCTCCACATGCTCAGTTCTGAGAGATAAATGTGTGTGAAAGCCGTTCTTCACCTAGCTTGTTGGGAACACAAAGTTTCTTTTCAGTTGCTAACATCCACTCCATACATATATATGGAGAGGGACTAGCTCCAACTCGGTTTTACAGTGAAAACTGCAGGAACTTCAAACCGGCACTAGGAAACAGACTGAGAAACCAGAGTAAAATTTCTCCTGCAACCCGTTCCCTTTGTGCTAGGATGAACGAACGTCTATCCACATGCTCAGTTCTGAGATGATAAGTGTGTAGTGAAAGCCGTACCTTCACATAGCTTGTTGGAACACAAAGTATCTTTTCAGTTGCAAAACTCCACTCCATACATATATATGGGGAGGTACTAGCTCCAACTCGATTTTACAGTGAAAACTGCAGGAACATTCAAACGGCACTAGGAAACAGACTGAAAAAACCAGAGTAAAAGTTTCTCCTGCAACCCGTTCCATTTGTGCTAGATGAACGAACGTCTCTCCACATGCTCAGTTCTGAGAGATAAGTGTGTGTGAAAGCCGTCCTTCACCTAGCTTGTTGGGAACACAAAGTTTCTTTTCAGTTGCAAACTACACTCCATACATATATATGGGTAGGTACTAGCTCCAACACGATTTTACAGTGAAAACTGCAGGAACTTCAAACCGGCACTTAGGAAACAGACTGAGAAACCAGAGTAAAAGTTTCTCCTGCAACCAGTTCCCTTTGTGCTAGATGAACGAAAGTCTCTCCACATGCTCAGTTCTGAGAGATAATTGTGTGTGAAAGCCGTCCTTCACCTAGCTTGTTGGGAACACAAAGTTTCTTTTCAGTTGCAAACTCCACTCCATACATATATATGGGGAGGTACTAGCTCCAACTCGGTTTTACAGTGAAAACTGCAGGAACTTCAAACCGGCACTAGGAAACAGGACTGAGAAATCCAGAGTAAAAGTTCTCCTGCAACCCGTTCCCTTTGTGCTAGATGAACGAACCGTCTCTCACATGCTCAGTTCTGAGAGATTAAGTGTGTGTGAAAGCCGTCCTTCACTAGCTTGTGGGAACACAAGTTCCTTTCAGTTGCAAACTCCAACTCCATACATATATATGGGGATGGTACTAGCTCCAACTCGGTTTTACAGTGAAAACTGCAGGAACTTCAAACCGGCACTAGGAAACAGACTGAGAAACCAGAGTAAAAGTTCTCCTGCACCCGTTCCCTTTGTGCTAGATGAACGAACGTCTCTCCACATGCTCAGTTCTGAGATATAAGTGTGTGTGAAAGCCGTCCTTCCACCTAGCTTGTTGGAACACAAAGTTTCTTTCAGTTGCAAACTCCACTCCATACATATATATGGGGATGGTACTAGCCTCCCAACTCGGTTTACAGTGAAAACTGCAGGAACTTCAAACCGGCACTAGGAAACAGACTGAGAAACCAGAGTAAAAGTTTCTCCTGCAACCCGTTCCCTTTGTGCTAGATGAACGAACGTCTCTCCACATGCTCAGTTCTGAGAGATAAGTGTGTGTGAAAGCCGTCCTTCACCTAGCTTGTTGGGAACACAAAGTTTCTTTTCAGTTGCAAACTCCACTCCATACATATATATGGGGAGGTACTAGCTCCAACTCGGTTTTACAGTGAAAACTGCAGGAACTTCAAACCGGCACTAGGAAACAGACTGAGAAACCAGAGTAAAAGTTTCTCCTGCAACCCGTTCCCTTTGTGCTAGATGAACGAACGTCTCTCCACATGCTCAGTTCTGAGAGATAAGTGTGTGTGAAAGCCGTCCTTCACCTAGCTTGTTGGGAACACAAAGTTTCTTTTCAGTTGCAAACTCCACTCCATACATATATATGGGGAGGTACTAGCTCCAACTCGGTTTTACAGTGAAAACTGCAGGAACTTCAAACCGGCACTAGGAAACAGACTGAGAAACCAGAGTAAAAGTTTCTCCTGCAACCCGTTCCCTTTGTGCTAGATGAACGAACGTCTCTCCACATGCTCAGTTCTGAGAGATAATGTGTGTGTGAAAGCCGTCCTTCACCTAGCTTGTTGGGAACACAAAGTTTCTTTTCAGTTGCAAACTCCACTCCATACATATATATGGGGAGGTACTAGCTCCAACTCGGTTTTACAGTGAAAACTGCAGGAACTTCAAACCGGCACTAGGAAACAGACTGAGAAACCAGAGTAAAAGTTTCTCCTGCAACCCGTTCCCTTTGTGCTAGATGAACGAACGTCTCTCCACATGCTCAGTTCTGAGAGATAAGTGTGTGTGAAAGCCGTCCTTCACCTAGCTTGTTGGGAACACAAAGTTTCTTTTCAGTTGCAAACTCCACTCCATACATATATATGGGGAGGTACTAGCTCCAACTCGGTTTTACAGTGAAAACTGCAGGAACTTCAAACCGGCACTAGGAAACAGACTGAGAAACCAGAGTAAAAGTTTCTCCTGCAACCCGTTCCCTTTGTGCTAGATGAACGAACGTCTCTCCACATGCTCAGTTCTGAGAGATAAGTGTGTGTGAAAGCCGTCCTTCACCTAGCTTGTTGGGAACACAAAGTTTCTTTTCAGTTGCAAACTCCACTCCATACATATATATGGGGAGGTACTAGCTCCAACTCGGTTTTACAGTGAAAACTGCAGGAACTTCAAACCGGCACTAGGAAACAGACTGAGAAACCAGAGTAAAAGTTTCTCCTGCAACCCGTTCCCTTTGTGCTAGATGAACGAACGTCTCTCCACATGCTCAGTTCTGAGAGATAAGTGTGTGTGAAAGCCGTCCTTCACCTAGCTTGTTGGGAACACAAAGTTTCTTTTCAGTTGCAAACTCCACTCCATACATATATATGGGGAGGTACTAGCTCCAACTCGGTTTTACAGTGAAAACTGCAGGAACTTCAAACCGGCACTAGGAAACAGACTGAGAAACCAGAGTAAAAGTTTCTCCTGCAACCCGTTTCCCTTTGTGCTAGATGAACGAACGTCTCTCCACATGCTCAGTTCTGAGAGATAATGTGTGTGAAAGCCGTCCTTCACCTAGCTTGTTGGGAACACAAAGTTTCTTTTCAGTTGCAAACTCCACTCCATACATATATATGGGGAGGTACTAGCTCCAACTCGGTTTTACAGTGAAAACTGCAGGAACTTCAAACCGGCACTAGGAAACAGACTGAGAAACCAGAGTAAAAGTTTCTCCTGCAACCCGTTCCCTTTGTGCTAGATGAACGAACGTCTCTCCACATGCTCAGTTCTGAGAGATAAGTGTGTGTGAAAGCCGTCCTTCACCTAGCTTGTTGGGAACACAAAGTTTCTTTTCAGTTGCAAACTCCACTCCATACATATATATGGGGAGGTACTAGCTCCAACTCGGTTTTACAGTGAAAACTGCAGGAACTTCAAACCGGCACTAGGAAACAGACTGAGAAACCAGAGTAAAAGTTTCTCCTGCAACCCGTTCCCTTTGTGCTAGATGAACGAACGTCTCTCCACATGCTCAGTTCTGAGAGATAAGTGTGTGTGAAAGCCGTCCTTCACCTAGCTTGTTGGGAACACAAAGTTTCTTTTCAGTTGCAAACTCCACTCCATACATATATATGGGGAGGTACTAGCTCCAACTCGTTTTACAGTGAAAACTGCAGGAACTTCAAACCGGCACTAGGAAACAGACTGAGAAACCAGAGTAAAAGTTTCTCCTGCAACCCGTTCCCTTTGTGCTAGATGAACGAACGTCTCTCCACATGCTCAGTTCTGAGAGATAAGTGTGTGTGAAAGCCGTCCTTCACCTAGCTTGTTGGGAACACAAAGTTTCTTTCAGTTGCAAACTCCACTCCATACATATATATGGGGAGGTACTAGCTCCAACTCGGTTTTACAGTGAAAACTGCAGGAACTTCAAACCGGCACTAGGAAACAGACTGAGAAACCAGAGTAAAAGTTTCTCCTGCAACCCGTTCCCTTTGTGCTAGATGAACGAACGTCTCTCCACATGCTCAGTTCTGAGAGATAAGTGTGTGTGAAAGCCGTCCTTCACCTAGCTTGTTGGGAACACAAAGTTTCTTTTCAGTTGCAAACTCCACTCCATACATATATATGGGGAGGTACTAGCTCCAACTCGTTTTACAGTGAAAACTGCAGGAACTTCAAACCGGCACTAGGAAACAGACTGAGAAACCAGAGTAAAAGTTTCTCCTGCAACCCGTTCCCTTTGTGCTAGATGAACGAACGTCTCTCCACATGCTCAGTTCTGAGAGATAAGTGTGTGTGAAAGCCGTCCTTCACCTAGCTTGTTGGGAACACAAAGTTTCTTTTCAGTTGCAAACTCCACTCCATACATATATATGGGGAGGTACTAGCTCCAACTCGGTTTTACAGTGAAAACTGCAGGAACTTCAAACCGGCACTAGGAAACAGACTGAGAAACCAGAGTAAAAGTTTCTCCTGCAACCCGTTCCCTTTGTGCTAGATGAACGAACGTCTCTCCACATGCTCAGTTCTGAGAGATAAGTGTGTGTGAAAGCCGTCCTTCACCTAGCTTGTTGGGAACACAAAGTTTCTTTTCAGTTGCAAACTCCACTCCATACATATATATGGGTAGGTACTAGCTCCAACTCGTTTTACAGTGAAAACTGCAGGAACTTCAAACCGGCACTAGGAAACAGACTGAGAAACCAGAGTAAAAGTTTCTCCCTGCAAACCGTTCCCTTTGTGCTAGATGAACGAACGTCTCTCCACATGCTCAGTTCTGAGAGATAAGTGTGTGTGAAAGCCGTCCTTCACCTAGCTTGTTGGGAACACAAAGTTTCTTTTCAGTTGCAAACTCCAATCCATACATATATATGGGGAGGTACTAGCTCCAACTCGGTTTTACAGTGAAAACTGCAGGAACTTCAAACCGGCACTAGGAAACAGACTGAGAAACCAGAGTAAAATGTTTCTCCTGCAACCCGTTCCCTTTGTGCTAGATGAACGAACGTCTCTCCACATGCTCAGTTCTGAGAGATAAGTGTGTGTGAAAGCCGTCCTTCACCTAGCTTGTTGGGAACACAAAGTTTCTTTTCAGTT
This sequence comes from Camelus ferus, assembly GCF_009834535.1. NCBI lineage: Eukaryota > Metazoa > Chordata > Mammalia > Artiodactyla > Camelidae > Camelus > Camelus ferus. Next base: position 6,428 of record NW_022588001.1, on the reverse strand, counting down.
GCAAACTCCACTCCATACATATATATGGGAGGGACTAGCTCCAACTCGGTTTTACAGTGAAAACTGCAGGAACATTCAAACCGGCACTAGGAAACAGACTGAGAAACCAGAGTAAAAGTTTCTCCTGCAACCCAGTTCCCTTTGTGCTAGATGAACGAACGTCTCTCCACATGCTCAGTTCTGAGAGATAAGTGTGTGTGAAAGCCGTCCTTCACCTAGCTTGTTGGGAACACAAAGTTTCTTTTCAGTTGCAAACTCCACTCCATACATATATATGGGGAGGTACTAGCTGCAACTCGGTTTTACAGTGAAAACTGCAGGAACTTCAAACCGGCACTAGGAAACAGACTGAGAAACCAGAGTAAAAGTTTCTCCTGCAACCCGTTCCCTTTGTGCTAGATGAACGAACGTCTCTCCACATGCTCAGTTCTGAGAGATAATTGTGTGTGAAAGCCGTCCTTCACCTAGCTTGTTGGGAACACAAAGTTTCTTTTCAGTTGCAAACTCCACTCCATACATATATATGAGGAGGTACTAGCTCCAACTCTGTTTTACAGTGAAAACTGCAGGAACTTCAAACCGGCACTAGGAAACAGACTGAGAAACCAGAGTAAATGTTTCTCCTGCAAACCGTTCCCTTTGTGCTAGATGAACGTAACGTCTCTTCACATGCTCAGTTCTGAGAGATAATTGTGTGTGAAAGCCGTCCTTCACCTAGCTTGTTGGGAACACAAAGTTTCTTTTCAGTTGCAACTCCACTCCATACATATATATGGGTAGGTACTAGCTCCAACTCGGTTATACAGTGAAAACTGCAGGAACATTCAAACCGGCACTAGGAAACAGACTGAGAAACCAGAGTAAAAGTTTCCTCCTGCAACCCGTTCCCTTTGTGCTAGATGAACGAACGTCTCTCCACATGCTCAGTTCTGAGAGATAATTGTGTGTGAAAGCCTGTCCTTCACCTAGCTTGTTGGGAACACAAAGTTTCTTTTCAGTTGCAAACTCCACTCCATACATATATATGGGGAGGTACTAGCTCCAACTCGGTTTTACAGTGAAAACTGCAGGAACTTCAAACCGGCACTAGGAAACAGATGAGAAACCAGAGAAAATATTTCTCCTGCAACCCGTTTCCTTTGTGCTAGATGAACGTACGTCTCTTCACATGCTCAGGTCTGAGAGATAATTGTGTGTGAAAGCCGTCCTTCACCTAGCTTGTTGGGAACACAAAGTTTCTTTTCAGTTGCAAACTCCACTCCATACATATATATAGGTAGGGACTAGAACCAATTCGTTTATACAGTGAAAACTGCAGGAACTTCAAACCGGCACTAGAAACAGACTGAGAAACCAGAGTAAAAGTTTCTACTGCAACCCGTTTCCTTTGTGCTAGATGAACGTACGTCTCTCACATGCTCAGTTCTGAGAGATAAGTGTGTGTGAAAGCCGACTTCAGCCTAGCTTGTTGGGAACACAAAGTTTCTTTTTCAGTTGCTAACATCACCTCATACATATATATGGAGAGGGAATACCTCCAACTCGGTTTTACAGTGAAAACTGCAGGAACTTCAAACCGGCACTAGGAAACAGACTGAGAAACCAGAGTAAAAGTTTCTCCTGCAACCCGTTCCCTTTGTGCTAGGTGAACGAACGTCTATCCGCATGCTCAGTTCTGAGTGATAAGTGTGAGTGAAAGCCGAACTTCACATAGCTTGTTGGGAACACAAAGTATCTTTTCAGTTGAAAACTCCACTCCATACATTTATATTGGGAGGTACTAGCTCCAACTCGATTTTACAGTGAAAACTGCAGGAACATTAAACGGGCACTAGGAAACAGACTGAAAAACCAGAGTAAAAGTTTCTCCTGAAACCCGTTCCATTTGTGCTAGATGAACGAACGTCTCTCCACATGCTCAGTTCTGAGAGATAAGTGTGTGTGAAAGCCGTCCTTCACCTAGCTTGTTGGGAACACAAAGATTCTTTTCAGTTGCAAACTCCACTCCATACATATATATGGGGAGGTACTAGCTCCAACCCGGTTTTACAGTGAAAACTGCAGGAACTTCAAACCGGCACTAGGAAACAGCTGAGAAACCAGAGTAAAAGTTTCTCCTGCAACCCGTTCCCTTTGTGCTAGATGAACGAACGTCTCTCCACATGCTCAGTTCTGAGAGATAAGTGTGTGTGAAAGCCGTTCCTTCACCTAGCTTGTTGGGAACACAAAGTTTCTTTTCAGTTGCAAACTCCACTCCATACATATATATGAGGAGGTACTAGCTCCAACTTGGTTTTACAGTGAAAACTGCAGGAACTTCAAACCGGCACTAGGAAACAGACTGAGAAACCAGAGTAAATGTTTCTCCTGCAACCCGTTTCCCTTTGTGCTAGATGAACGACGTCTCTCCACATGCTCAGTTCTGAGAGATAAGTGTGTAGTGAAAGCCGTCTTCACCTAGCTTGTTGGGAACACAAAGTTATTTTCAGTTGCAAACTCCACTCCATACATATATATGGGGAGGTACTAGCTCCAACTCGGTTTTACAGTGAAAACTGCAGGAACTTCAAACCGGCACTAGGAAACAGACTGAGAAACCAGAGTAAAAGTTTCTCCTGCAACCCGTTCCCTTTGTGCTAGATGAACGAACGTCTCTCCACATGCTCAGTTCTGAGAGATAAGTGTGTGTGAAAGCCGTCCTTCACCTAGCTTGTTGGGAACACAAAGTTTCTTTTCAGTTGCAAACTCCACTCCATACATATATATGGGGAGGTACTAGCTGCAACTCGGTTTTACAGTGAAAACTGCAGGAACTTCAAACCGGCACTAGGAAACAGACTGAGAAACCAGAGTAAAAGTTTCTCCTGCAACCCGTTTCCCTTTGTGCTAGATGAACGAACGTCTCTCCACATGCTCAGTTCTGAGAGATAAGTGTGTGTGAAAGCCGTCCTTCACCTAGCTTGTTGGGAACACAAAGTTTCTTTTCAGTTGCAAACTCCAATCCATACATATATATGGGGAGGTACTAGCTCCAACTCTGTTTTACAGTGAAAACTGCAGGAACTTCAAACCGGCACTAGGAAACAGACTGAGAAACCAGAGTAAATGTTTCTCCTGCAACCCGTTCCCTTTGTGCTAGATGAACGTAACGTCTCTCACATGCTAAGTTCTGAGAGATAATTGTGTGTGAAAGCCGTCCTTCACCTAGCTTGTTGGGAACACAAAGTTTCTTTTCAGTTGCAAACTCCACTCCATACATATATATGGGTAGGTACTAGCTCCAACATCGTTTATACAGTGAAAACTGCAGGAACTTCAAACCGGCACTAGGAAACAGACTGAGAAACCAGAGTAAAAGTTTCTCCTGCAACCCGTTCCCTTTGTGCTAGATGAACGAACGTCTCTCCACATGCTCAGTTCTGAGAGATAATTGTGTGTGAAAGCTGTCCTTCACCTAGCTTGTTGGGAACACAAAGTTTCTTTTCAGTTGCAAACTCCACTCCATACATATATATGGGGAGGTACTAGCTGCAACTCGGTTTTACAGTGAAAACTGCAGGAACTTCAAACCGGCACTAGGAAACAGATGAGAAACCAGAGTAAAATTTCTCCTGCAACCCGTTTCCTTTGTGCTAGATGAACGTACGTCTCTTCACATGCTCAGGTCTGAGAGATAATTGTGTGTGAAAGCCGTCCTTCACCTAGCTTGTTGGGAACACAAAGTTTCTTTTCAGTTGCAAACTCCACTCCATACATATATATAGGTAGGGACAAGAACCAATTCGTTTATACAGTGAAAACTGCAGGAACATCAAACCGGCACTAGAAACAGACTGAGAAACCAGAGTAAAAGTTTCTACTGCAACCCGTTTCCTTTGTGCTAGATGAACGTACGTCTCTCCACATGCTCAGTTCTGAGAGATAAATGTGTGTGAAAGCCGTACTTCAGCTAGCTTGTTGGGAACACAAAGTTTCTTTTCAGTTGCTAACATCACCTCATACATATCTATGGAGAGGGAATACCTCCAACACGGTTTTACAGTGAAAACTGCAGGAACTTCAAACCGGCACTAGGAAACAGACTGACAAACCAGAGTAAAAGTTTCTCCTGCAACCCGTTCCCTTTGTGCTAGGTGAACGAACGTCTATCCGCATGCTCAGTTCTGAGTGATAAGTGTGAGTGAAAGCCGAACTTCACATAGCTTGTTGGGAACACAAAGTATCTTTTCAGTTGAAAACTCCACTCCATACATTTATATGGGGAGGTACTAGCTCCAACTCGATTTTACAGTGAAAACTGCAGGAACATTAAACGGGCACTAGGAAACAGACTGAAAAACCAGAGTAAAAGTTTCTCCTGAAACCCGTTCCATTTGTGCTAGATGAACGAACGTCTCTCCACATGCTCAGTTCTGAGAGATAAGTGTGTGTGAAAGCCGTCCTTCACCTAGCTTGTTGGGAACACAAAGTTTCTTTTCAGTTGCAAACTCCACTCCATACATATATATGGGGAGGTACTAGCTCCAACCCGGTTTTACAGTGAAAACTGCAGGAACTTCAAACCGGCACTAGGAAACAGACTGAGAATCCAGAGTAAAAGTTTCTCCTGCAACCAGTTCCCTTTGTGCTAGATGAACGAACGTCTCTCCACATGCTCAGTTCTGAGAGATAATGTGTGTGAAAGCCGTCTTCACCTAGCTTGTTGGGAACACAAAGTTTCTTTCAGTTGCAAACTACACTCCATACATATATATGGGTAGGTACTAGCTCCAACTCGTTTTACAGTGAAAACTGCAGGAACTTCAAACCGGCACTAGGAAACAGACTGAGAAACCAGAGTAAAAGTTTCTCCTGCAACCAGTTTCCCTTTGTGCTAGATGAAAGAAACTCTCTCCACATGCTCAGTTCTGAGAGATAATTCTGTGTGAAAGCTGTCCTTCACCTAGCTTGTTGGGAACACAAAGTTTCTTTTCAGTTGCAAACTCCACTCCATACATATATATGGGAGGGTACTAGCTGCAACTCGGTTTTACAGTGAAAACTGCAGGAACTTCAAACCGGCACTAGGAAACAGACTGAGAAACCAGAGAAAATATTTCTCCTGCAACCCGTTTCCTTTGTGCTAGATGAACGTACGTCTCTTTCACATGCTCAGGTCTGAGAGATAATTGTGTGTGAAAGCCGTCCTTCACCTAGCTTGTTGGGAACACAAAGTTCTTTTCAGTTGCAAACTCCACTCCATACATATATATAGGTAGGGACAAGAACCAATTCGTTTATACAGTGAAAACTGCAGGAACATCAAACCGGCACTAGGAAACAGACTGAGAAACCAGAGTAAAAGTTTTACTGCAACCCGTTTCCTTTGCTGCTAGATGAACGGTACGTCTCTCCACATGCTCAGTTCTGAGAGATAAATGTGTGTGAAAGCCGTTCTTTCAGCTAGCTTGTTGGGAACACAAAGTTTCTTTTCAGTTGCTAACATCACCTCATACAATCTATGGAGAGGGAATACCTCCAACTCGGTTTTACAGTGAAAACTGCAGGAACTTCAAACCGGCACTAGGAAACAAACTGACAAACCAGAGTAAAATTTCTCCTGCAACCCGTTCCCTTTGTGCAAGGTGAACGAACGTCTATCCGCATGCTCAGTTCTGAGTGATAAGTGTGAGTGAAAGCCGAACTTCACATAGCTTGTTTCGAACACAAAGTATCTTTTCAGTTGAAAACTCCACTCCATACATTTATATGGGGAGGTACTAGCTCCAACTCGATTTTACATTGAAAACTGCAGGAACATTAAACGGCACTAGGAACAGACTGAAAAAAACAGAGTAAAAGTTTCTCCTGAAACACTTTCCATTTGTGCTAGATGAACGAACGTCTCTCCACATGCTCAGTTCTGAGAGATAACTGTGTGTGAAAGCCGTCCTTCACCTAGCTTGTTGGGAAAACAAAGATTCTTTTCAGTTTCAAACCCCACTCCATACATATATATGGGGAGTTACTAGCTCCTACCCGGTTTTACAGTGAAAACTGCAGAAACTTCAAACCAGCATTAGGAACAGGCTGAGAAATCAGGTAAAAGTTTCTCTTGCAACCAGTTCCCTTTGTGCTAGATGAATGTACGTCTCTCCACATGCTCAGTTCTGAGAGATAAATGTGTGTGAAAGCCGTTCTTCAGCTAGCTTGTTGGGAACACAAAGTATCTTTTCAGTTGAAAATTCCACTCCATACATTTATAGGGGAGGTACTAGCTCCAACTCGATTTTACAGTTAAAACTGCAGGAACATTAAACGGGCACTAGGAACAGACTGAAAAACCAGAGTAAAAGTTTCTCATGAAACCCGTTCCATTTGTGCTATGTGAACGAACGTGTATCCGCATGCTCAGTTCTGAGTGATAAGTGTGAGTGAAAGCCGAACTT
>NW_022588000.1:0-28171 GCF_009834535.1 Camelus ferus | reverse complement strand
GTGCTGATTAATGAACGTCTCCTATAGGCTCAGTTCTGAGAGATAAGTGTGTGTGAAAGCCGTCATTCAGCTAACTTGATGGGAAGAAAAAATTTTTTCAGTTGCAAACGGCACTCCATACATATATATGTTGCGGTTCTAGCTCCAACTCGGTTTTACAGTGAAAAAATTCAGGAACTTCAAACCGGCACTAGGAAACAGACTGAAAAACCAGAGTAAAATTTCTCCAGCAAACGTCCCTTTTTGCTAGATGAACGAACGTCTCTCCACATGCTCATTTCTGAGAGATAAGAGAGTTTGAAAGCCGTATTTCAGCTGGTTTGATGGGAAACAAAGATTCTTTTCATTTGCACTACAGCATTCCATACATATATATGGGGAGGTACAAGCTCCAACTCGGTTTTACAGTGAAAACTGCAGAAACTTCAAACTGGATCAAGGAATCAGACTGAGAAACCAGAGAACAAGTTTCTCCTGCAACCTGTTCCTTTCTGCTAGATGAATGAACGTCTCTCCACATGCTCATTTCTGAGAAATAAGTGTGTGTGAAAGCCGTTCTTTACCTAGCTTGTTGGGAACACAAAGTTTATTTCAGTTGCAAACTCCACTGCATACATATATATGGGGAGGCCCTAGCTCCAACTCTGTTTTACAGTGAAAACTGCAGGAATTTCAAACCGGCACTAGGAAAGAGAGTTTCAAACAGAGTAAATGTTTTTTCTGCAACCCGTTCCCTTTGGGCCAGATGAAGGATCGTCTCTCCAAATGCTCAGTTCTGAGAAATAAGTGTGTGTGTTAGCCGTACTTCAACAAGCTTGTTGGGAACACAAAGTTTTTTTGAGTTGCAAACTCCAATCCATACATAAATAAAGGGAGATACTAGCTGCAACTCGGTTTTACAGAAAAATGCAGGAAATTTAAACCGGCACTAGAAAACAGACTGAGAAACCAGAGTAAATGTTTTTCCAACAACCCGTTCCATTTGTGCTAGATGAAAGAACGTCTCTCCACATGATCATTTCAGAGAGAAATTGTGTGTGAAAGCCGACCTTCACATAGTTGATGGGAAAAAAAGATACCTTTCAGTTGCCAAATACACTGCATACATATATATGGGGAGGTACTAGCTCCAACACGGTTTAACAGTGAAATCTTCAGGAAATTCACACCAGCACTAGGAAACAGACTGAGAAACCAGAGTAAAAATTTCTCGAACAACACTTTCCATTTGTTCTAGATGAAAGAACGTCTCTCCACATGCTCAGTTCTGAAAGATATGTGTGTGTGAAAGCCGCCTTCACCTAGCTTGTTGGGAACACAAAGTTTATTTCAGTTGCAAACTCCAATCCATACATATATAGGGGGGTCCTAGCTCCAACTCCGTTTTAGAGTGAAAACTGCAGGAACTTCAAACCGGCACTAGGAAACTGTCTGAGAAACCAGAGTAAACATTTCTCCTGCAACCCTTTCCATTTGTGCTAGCTGAACGAAAGACTCTCCACATGCTCAGTTCTGAGAGAAAAGTGTGTGTGAAAGCCTCCCTTCACCTAGCTTGTTGGGAAAACAAAGTTTTTTTCAGTTGCAAAATACACCCCTTACATATATATGGGAGGTACTAGCTCCAACCAGTTTTACAGTGAAAACTGCAGGAACTTCAACCCGGCACTAGAAAACAGACTGAGAAACCAGAGTAAAAGATTCCCTGCAATCCGTTCCTTATGTGCTAGCTAAACAAACGTCTTTCCTCATGCTCAGTTCTGAGAGATGTGTGTTGAAAGCCGTCCTTCACGTAGCTTGATGGGAACACAAAATTTCCTTTCAGTTTCAAAATCCTCTCCATAAATATACATGGACAGTACTAGTTAAACTCGGTTTTACAGTGAAACTGCGGGAACTTCAAACCGGCTCTAGGAAACAGACTGAGAAACAAGAATAAAAGTTTCTCCATCAACAGTTCCCTTTGTGCTAGATGAACTAACGTCTCTCCACATGCTCAGTTCTGAGAGATAATTGTGTGTGAAGCCGTACATCAACTAGCTTGTTGGGAACACCAAGTTTCTTTTCACTTGCAAACTGCAATCCATACATATATATGGGGAGGTACAGATCTAACTTTATTTTACAGTGAAAACTGCAGGAACTTCAAACCGGCACTAGGAAACACACTTTGAAACAAGAGTAAATGTTTCTCCTGCAACCCGTTCCCTTTGGGCTAGATGAACGTACGTCTCTCAAATGCTCAGTTCTGAGAGATATGTGTGTGGTAAGCCGTACTTCCCCAAGCTTGTTGGGAACACAAAGTTTCTTTTCAGTTGCAAACTACACTCCTTACATATATAAGAGGAGGTACTAGCTCCAACTCGGTTTTACAGTGAAAACTGCAGGAACTTCAAACAGGCACTAGGAAACAGACTGAGAAACCAGAGTAAAAGTTTCCCTGCAACCCGTTCCTTTTGTGCTAGCTAAACCAACGTCTCTCCACATGCTCAGTTCTGAGAGATGTGTGTGTGAAAGCCGTCCTTCACGTAGCTTGATGGGAAGACAAAATATCCTTTCCGTCTCAAACTCCTCTCCATAAATATACATGGAGAGTACTAGTTAAACTCGGTTTTACAGTGAAAACTGCGGGAAATTCAAAACGGCTCTAGGAAACAGACTGAGAATCCAGAGTAATAATTTCGCCAGCAACAGATCTTTTGTTCTAGATGAACTAACGTCTCTCCACATGCTCAGGTCTGAGAGATAATCGTGTGTGAAAGCCGTACATCACCTAGCTTGTTGGGAACACAAAGTTTCTTTTGAGGTGCAAACTGCACTCTATACACATATATGGGAGGTACAATATCCAACTTTGTTTTACAGTGAAACTGCAGGAACTTCAAACCGGCATAGAAAACAGACTTTGAAACAAGAGTAAATGTTTCTCCTGCAACCCGTTCCCTTTAGGCTAGATGAACGAACGTCTCTCCAAATGCTCAGTTCTGAGAGATATGTGTGTGTGTAAGCCGTACTTCCCCAAGCTTGTTGGGAAAACAAAATTTCTTTTCAGTTGCAAACTCCAATCCATACATATACAAAGGAAAGTACTAGCTCCAACTCGGTTTTACACTGAAAACTGCAGGAACATCAATTCGGCCCTAGGAAACAAACTGAGAGACCAGAGTAAAACGTTTCCCCTGTAACCAATTCCCTATGTGCAAAATGAATGAACGTCTCTCCACATGCTCATTTCTGAGAGTAATTTGTGTGTGTAAGCCGTCCTTCACATTGCTTGTTGGGAACACGAAGTAACTATACAGATGCAAATTACAATCCATACATATATATGTGGAGTTACTAGCTCCAAATCCATTTTACAGTGAATACTGCAGGAAGTTCAAACCGGCACAAGGAAACAGACTGTGAAACCAGAGAAATGTTTCTTCAGCATCTGTTCACTTTGTGCTAGATTAATGAACGTCTCTCTACAGGCTCAGTTCTGAGAGATAAGTGTGTGTGAAAGCCGTCATTCAGCTAGCTTGATGGGAAGAAAAAAATTTTTTCAGTTGCAAACGGCACTCCATACATATATATGTTGAGGTACTAGCCCCAACTCGGTTTTACAGTGAAAAATTCAGGAACTTCAAACCGGCACTAGGAAACAGAATGAAAAAACCAGAGTAAAATTTCTCCAGCACAAACGTTCCCTTTTGCTAGATGAACGAACGTCTCTCCACATGCTCATTTCTGAGAGATAAGAGAGTTTGAAAGCCGTATTTCAGCTAGTTTGATGGGAAAACAAAGATTCTTTTCATTTGCACTACAGCTTCCATACATATATATGGGGAGGTACAAGCTCCAACTCGGTTTTACAGTTGAAAACTGCAGAAACTTCAAACTGGATCAAGGAATCAGACTGAGAAACCAGAGAACAAGTTTCTCTGCAACCTGTTCCCTTTCTGCTAGATGAATGAACGTCCGCTCACATGCGCATTTCTGAGAAATAAGTGTGTGTGAAAGCCTTCTTTACCTAGCTTGTTGGGAACACAAAGTTTATTCAGTTGCAAAACTCCACCACTGCATATATATTGGGGAGGCCCTAGCCCCAACTCTGTGTTTACAGTGAAAACTGCAGGAATTTCAAACCGGCACTAGGAAGAGAGTTTCAAACAGAGTAAATGTTTTTCTCTGCAACCCGTTCCCTTTGGGCCAGATGAAGGATCGTCTCTCCAAATGCTCAGTTCTGAGAAATAAGTGTGTGTGTTAGCCGTACTTCACAAGCTTGTTGGGAACACAAAGATTTTTTGAGTTGCAAACTCCAATCCATACATAAATAAAGGGAGATACTAGCTGCAACTCGGTTTTACAAAGAGAAAACTGCAGGAAATTTAAACCGGCACTAGAAAACAGACTGAGAAACCAGTAAATGTTTTTCCACAACCCGTTCCATTTGTGCTAGATGAAAGAACGTCTCTCCACATGATCATTTCAGAGAGATAATTGTGTGAAAGCCGACCTTCACATAAGTTGATGGGAAAAAAAGATACCTTTCAGTTGCCAAATACACTGCATACATATATATGGGGAGGTACTAGCTCCAACACGGTTTTAACAGTGAAATCTTCAGGAAATTCACACCAGCACTAGGAAATAGACTGAGAAACCAGAGTAAAAATTTCTAAACACACACTTTCCATTGTTCTAGATGAAAGAACGTCTCTCCACATGCTCAGTTCTGAAAGATATGTGTGTGTGAAAGCCGTCCTTCACCTAGCTGTTGGGAACCACAAAGTTTATTTCAGTTGCAAACTCCAATCCATACATATATATGGGGAGGGTCCTAGCTCCAACTCCGTTTTAGAGTGAAAACTGCAGGAACTTCAAACCGGCACTAGGAAACTGTCTGAGAAACCAGAGTAAACATTTCTCCTGCAACCCTTTCCATTTGTGCTAGCTAAACGAAAGACTCTCCACATGCTCAGTTCTGAGAGAAAAGTGTGTGTGAAGCCTCCCTTCACCTAGCTTGTTGGGAAAACAAAGTTTTTTCAGTTGCAAAAATACACCCTTACATATATATGGGGAGGTACTAGCTCCAAACCAGTTTTACAGTGAAAACTGCAGGAACTTCAACCCGGCACTAGAAAACAGACTGAGAAACCAGAGTAAAAGATTCCCTGCAATCCGTTCCTTATGTGCTAGCTAAACAAACGTCTTTCCTCATGCTCAGTTCTGAGAGATGTGTGTGTGAAAGCCGTCCTTCACGTAGCTTGATGGGAACACAAAATTTCCTTTCAGTTTCAAAATCCTCTCCATAAATATACATGGACAGTACTAGTTAAACTCGGTTTTACAGTGAAAACTGCGGGAACTTCAAACCGGCTCTAGGAAACAGACTGAGAAACAAGAATAAAAGTTTTCTCCTCAACAGTTCCCTTTGTGCTAGATGAACTAACGTCTCTCCACATGCTCAGTTCTGAGAGATAATTGTGTGTGAAAGCCGTACATCAACTAGCTTGTTGGGAACACCAAGTTTCTTTTCACTTGCAAACTGCAATCCATACATATATATGGGGAGGTACAAGATCTAACTTTATTTTACAGTGAAAACTGCAGGAACTTCAAACCGGCACTAGGAACACACTTTGAAACAAGAGTAAATGTTTCTCTGCAACCCGTTCCCTTTGGGCTAGATGAACGAACGTCTCTCCAAATGCTCAGTTCTGAGAGATATGTGTGTGTGTAAGCCGTACTTCCCCAAGCTTGTTGGGAACACAAAGTTTCTTTTCAGTTGCAAACTACACTCCTTACATATATAAGAGGAGGTACTAGCTCCAACTCGGTTTTACAGTGAAACTGCAGGAACTTTCAAACAGGCACTAGGAAACAGACTGAGAAACCAGAGTAAAAGTTTCCCTGCAACCCGTTCCTTTTGTGCTAGCTAAACCAACGTCTCTCCACATGCTCAGTTTCTGAGAGAGTGTGTGTGAAAGCCGTCCTTCACGTAGCTTGATGGGAAGACAAAATATCCTTTCCGTCTCAAACTCCTCTCCATAAATATACATGGAGAGTACTAGTTAAACTCGGTTTTACAGTGAAAACTGCGGGAAATTCAAAACGGCTCTAGGAAACAGACTGAGAAACCAGAGTAATAATTTCGCGCCAGCAACATATTCTTTTGTTCTAGATGAACTAACGTCTCTCCACATGCTCAGGTCTGAGAGATAATCGTGTTGAAAGCCGTACATCACCTAGCTTGTTGGGAACACAAAGTTTCTTTTGAGGTGCAAACTGCACTCTATACACATATATGGGGAGGTACAATATCCAACTTTGTTTTACAGTGAAACTGCAGGAACTTCAAACCGGCATTAGAAAACAGACTTTGAAACAAGAGTAAATGTTTCTCCTGCAACCCGTTCCCTTTAGGCTAGATGAACGAACGTCTCTCCAAATGCTCAGTTCTGAGAGATATGTGTGTGTGTAAGCCGTACTTCCCCAAGCTTGTTGGGAAAACAAAATTTCTTTTCAGTTGCAAACTCCAATCCATACATATACAAAGGAAAGTACTAGCTCCAACTCGGTTTTACACTGAAAACTGCAGGAACATCAATTCGGCCCTAGGAAACAAACTGAGAGACCAGAGTAAAAGTTTCCCCGTAACCAATTCCCTATGTGCAAAATGAATGAACGTCTCTCCACATGCTCAATTCTAAGAGATAATTGTGTGTGTAAGCCGTCCTTCACATTGCTTGTTGGGAACACGAAGTAACTATACAGATGCAAATTACAATCCATACATATATATGTGGAGTTACTAGCTCCAAATCCATTTTACAGTGAATACTGCAGGAAGTTCAAACCGGCACAAGGAAACAGACTGTGAAACCAGAGAAATGTTTCTTCAGCATCTGTTCACTTTGTGCTAGATTAATGAACGTCTCTCTACAGGCTCAGTTCTGAGAGATAAGTGTGTGTGAAAGCCGTCATTCAGCTAGCTTGATGGGAAGAAAAAAATTTTTTCAGTTGCAAACGGCACTCCATACATATATATGTTGAGGTACTAGCCCCAACTCGGTTTTTACAGTGAAAAATTCAGGAACTTCAAACCGGCACTAGGAAACAGAATGAAAACCAGAGTAAAATTTCTCCAGCAAACGTTCCCTTTTTGCTAGATGAACGAACGTCTCTCCACATGCTCATTTCTGAGAGATAAGAGTTTGAAAGCCGTATTTCAGCTAGCTTAAAGGGAAAACAAAGATTCTTTTCATTTGCACTACAGCATTCCATACATATATATGGGGAGGTACAAGCTCCAACTCGGTTTTACAGTGAAAACTGCAGAAACTTCAAACTGGATCAAGGAATCAGACTGAGAAACCAGAGAACAAGTTTCTCCTGCAACCTGTTCCCTTTCTGCTAGATGAATGAACGTCTCTCCACATGCTCATTTCTGAGAAATAAGTGTGTGTGAAAGCCGTTCTTTACCTAGCTTGCTGGGAACACAAAGTTTTATTTCAGTTGCAAACTCCACTGCATACATATATATGGGGAGGCCCTAGCTCCAACTCTGTTTTACAGTGAAAACTGCAGGAATTTCAAACCGGCACTAGGAAAGAGAGTTTCAAACAGAGTAAATGTTTTTTCTGCAACCCGTTCCCTTTGGGCCAGATGAAGGATCGTCTCTCCAAATGCTCAGTTCTGAGAAATAAGTGTGTGTGTTAGCCGTACTTCAACAAGCTTGTTGGGAACACAAAGTTTTTTTTGAGTTGCAAATTCCAATCCATACATAATAAAGGGAGATACTAGCTGCAACTCGGTTTTTACAGTGAAAACTGCAGGAAATTAAACCGGCACTAGAAAACAGACTGAGAAACCAGAGTAAATTTTTTCCAACAACCCGTTCCATTTGTGCTAGATGAAAGAACGTCTCTCCACATGATCATTTCAGAGAGATAATTGTGTGTGAAAGCCGCCCTTCACCTAGTTTGATGGGAAAACAAGATTCCTTTCAGTTGCCAACTACACTGCATACATATATATGGGGAGGTACTAGCTCCAACACGGTTTAACAGTGAAATCTTCAGGAAATTCACACCAGCACTAGGAAACAGACTGAGAAACCAGAGTAAAAGTTTCTCCAACACTTTCCATTTGTGCTAGATGAAAGAACGTCTCTCCACATGCTCAGTTCTGAGAGATATATGTGTGTGAAAGCCGTCCTTCAACTATCTTGTTGGGAACACAAAGTTTCCTTTCAGTTGCAAACTCCATTCCTTATATATAATAGGGATTTACTAGCCTGAACTCGGTTTTACAGTGAAAAATGCATGAACTTCAAACCGGCACTAGGAAACTGAGAAACAGAGTAAACATTTCTCCTGCAACCCTTTCCATTTGTGCTAGCTGAACGAAAGACTCTCCACATGCTCAGTTCAGAGAGAAAGTGTGTGTGAAAGCCTCCCTTCACCTAGCTTGTTGGGAAAACAAAGTTTCTTTTCAGTTGCAAATTACACCCCTTACATATATATGGGGAGGTACTAGCTCCAAACCGGTTTTACAGTGAAAACTGCAGGAACTTCAACCCGGCACTAGAAAACAGACTGAGAAACAAGAGTAAAAGTTTCCCTGCATTCCGTTCCTTATGTGCTAGCTAAACAAACCACTCTCCACATGCTCAGTTCTGAGAGATGTATGTGTGAAAGCCGTACTTCACGTAGCTTGTTGGGAACACAAAATTTCTTTTCTGTTTCAAACTCCTCTCCATAAATATACATGGACAGTACAAGTTAAACTCGGTTTTACAGTGAAAACTGCGGGAACTTCAAACCGGCCTAGGAAACAGACTGAGAAACAAGAATAAAATTTTCTCCATCAACAGTTCCCTTTGTGCTAGATGAACTAACGTCTCTCCACATGCTCAGTTCTGAGAGATAATTGTGTGTGAAAGCCGTATATCAACTAGCTTTGGGAACACCAAGTTTCTTTTCACTTGCAAATTGCAATCCATACATATATATGGGGAGGATCAAGATCCAACTTTATTTTACAGTGAAAACTGCAGGAACTTCAAACCGGCACTAGGAAACAGACTTTGACACCAGAGTAAATGTTTCTTCTGCAACCCGTTCCCTTTGGGCTAGATGAACGAACGTCTCTCCAAATGCTCAGTTCTGAGAAATATGTGTGTGTGTAAGCCGTACTTCCCCAAGCTTGTTGGGAACACAAAGTTTCTTTTCAGTTGCAAATTCCAATCCATACATATACAAAGGTAAGTACTAGCTCCAACCTCGGTTTTACACTGAAACCTGCAGGAACTTCAATTCCGCAGCACGAAACAGACTGATAAACCAGAGTAAAAGTTTTCTCCTGTAACCCGTTCCCTTTGTGCTAGCTAAACGAACGTCTCTCCACATGCTCATTTCTGAGAGATAATTGTGTGTGTAAGCCGTCCTTTACATTGCTTGTTGGGAACACAGAAGTTTCTTTTCAGTTGCAATTTACATTCCATACATAAATATTGGGAGGTAATAGCTCCAAATCCGTTTTACAGAGAATAATGCAGGAAGTTCAAACGGGCACTAGGAAATAGACTGTGAAAACAAAGTAAATGTTTCTTCAGCATCCGTTCAATTTGTGCTAGATTAATGAACGTCTCTCTACAGGCTCAGTTCTGAGAGATAAGTGTGTGTGAAAGCCGTCCTTCAGCTAGCTTTGATGGGAAGGAAAAGATTCTTTTCAGTTGCAAACGGCACTCCATACATATATATATTGAGGTACTATCTCCAACTCGGTTTTACAGTGGAAAATGCAGGAACATCAAATCGGCACTAGGAAACAGACTGAAAAACCAGAGTAAAATTTTTCCAGCAACAGTTCCCTTTTTGCTAGATGAACGAACGTCTCTCCACATGCTCATTTCTGAGACATAAGAGAGTGTGATAGCCGTATTTCGGCTAGCTGATGGGAACACAAAGTTTATTCTCAGTTGCACACAGCATTCCATACATATATATGGGGAGGTACAAGCTCCAAATCGGTTTTACAGTGAAAACTGCAGAAACTTCAAACTGGATCAAGGAAACAGACTGAGAAACCAGAGAACTAGTTTCTCCTGCAACCTGTTCCCTTTGTGCTAGATGAAGAACGTCTCTCCACATGCTCAGTTCTGAGAAATAAGTGTGTGTGAAAGCCGTTCTTTACCCAGCTTGTTGGGAACATCAAATTTTATTTCAGTTGAAAATTCCACTCCATACATATATAAGGGGAGGTCCTAGATCCAACTCGGCTTTACAGTGAAAACTGCAGGAAAATTCAAACCGGCACTAGGTAACAGATTTTGAAACAAGAGTAAATGTTTCTCCTGCATCCCTTTCCCTTTGGGGTAGATAACAAACGTCTCTCCAAATGCTCTGTTCTGAGAGATATGTGTGTGTGTAAGCCGTACTTCAACAAGCTTGTTGGGAACACAAATTTCTTTTGAGTTCCAAACTCCAATCCATACATAAATAAAGTGAGGTACTAGCTGCAACTCGGTTTTTACAGTGAAAACTGCAGGAAATTTAAAAACCGGCACTAGAAAACAGAGTGAGAAACCAGAGTAAAAGTTTCTCCAACAACCCGTTCCATTTGTGCTAGATGAAAGAACGTCTCTCCACATGCTCAGTTCTGAGAGATATGTGTGTGTGAAAGCCGTCCTTCACCTATCTTGTTGGGAACACAAGTTTCCTTTCAGTGCAAACTCCATTCCTTATATATATATAGGGAATTACTAGCCAAAACTAGGTTTTACAGTGAAAAATACATGAACTTCAAACCGGCACTAGGAAACAGACTGAGAAACCAGAGTAAACGTTTCTCCTGCCACCCTTTCCCTTTGTGCTAGCTGAACGAAAGTATCTCCACATGCTCAGTTCTGAGAGAGAATTGTGTGTGAAAGCCGCCCTTCACTTAGCTTGTTGGGAAAACAAAGTTTCTTTTCAGTAGCAAACTACAACCCCTTACATATATATGGGGAGGTACTAGCTCCAAACCTGTTTTACAGTGAAAACTGCAGGAAGTTCAAACCGGCACTAGAAAACAGACTGAGAAACCAGAGTAAAAGTTTCCCTGCAATCCGTTCCTTATGTGCTACCTAAACAAACGTCTCTACGCATGCTCAGTTTTGAGAGATGTGTGTGTGAAAGCCGTCCTTCACGTAGCTTGATGGGAACACAAAATTTCCTTTCAGTTTCAAACTCCTCTCCATAAATATACATGGACAGTACTAGTTAAACTCGCTTTTACAGTGAAAACTGCGGGAACTTCAAACCGGCTCTAGGAAACAGACTGAGAAAACAGAATAAAAGTTTCTCCAGCAACAGTTCCCTTTGTGTTAGATGAACTAACGTCTCTCCACATGCTCAGTTCTGAGAGATAATTTTGTGTGAAAGCCGTACATCACCTAGCTTGTTGGGAACACAAAGTTTCTTTTCAGTTGCAAACGGCACTCCATACATATATATTTGTAGGTACAATATCCAACTTTATTTTATAGTGAAAACTGCAGGAAATTCAAACCGGCACTAGGAAACAGACTGAGAAACCAGAGAAAAAGTTTCTCCTGTAACCCGTTCCCTTTGTGCGAGATGAACGAAAGTCTCTCCACATGCTCATTTCTGAGAGATAATTGTGTGTGTAAGCCATCATTCACCTTGCTTGTTGGGAACATGAAGATTCTTTTCAGATGCAAATTACCATTCATACATATATATGGGGAGGTACTAGCTCCAAATCCTTTTTACAGTGAATACTGCAGGAAGTTCAAACTGACACTAGGAAACAGACTGTGAAATCAGAGTAAATGTTTCTTCAGCATCCGTTCACTTTGTGCTAGATTAATGAACGGTCTCTCTACAGGCTCAGTTCTGAGAGATAAGTGTGTGTGAAAGCCGTGCTTCGGCTAGCTTGATGGGAAGAAAAAGATTCTTTTCAGTTGCTAACAGGCACTCCATATATATATATGTTGAGGTACTAGCTCCAACCTCGGTTTTACAGTGAAAAATTCAGGAACTTCAAACTGGCACTACGAAACAGACTGAAAAACCAGAGTAAAATTTCTCCAGCAACCGTTCCCATTTTGCTAGATGAACGAACGTCTCTCCACATGCTCATTTCAGAGAGATAAGAGTGTGTGAAAGCCGTATTTCAGATAGCTTGATGGGAACACAAAGATTCTTTTCATTGCACACAGCATTCCATACATATATATGGGGAGGTACAAGCTCCAACTCGGTTTTACAGTGAAACCTGCAGAAACTTCAAACCGATCAAGGAATCAGACTGAGAAACCAGAGAACAAGTTTCTCCTACAACCTGTTCCCTTTGTGCTAGATGAATGAACGTCTCTCCACATGCTCAGTTCTGAAAAATAAGTGTGTGTGAAAGCCGTTCTTTACCTAGCTTGTTGGGAACAAAAAGTTTATTTCAGTTGCAAACTCCACTCCATACATATATATATGGTGAGGTCCTAGCTCCAACTCGGTTTTACAGAGAAAACTGCAGGAAATTCAAACCGGCACTAGGAAACAGACTTTGAAACAAGAGCAAATATTTCACCTGCAACCCGTTCTCTTTGGGCTAGATGAACGAACGTCTCTCCAAATGCTCAGTTCTGAGAGATATGTGTGTGTGTAAGCTGTACTTCAACAAGCTTGTTGGGAACACAAAATTTCTTTTGAGTTCCAAATTCCAATCCATACATAAATAAAGGTAGGTTCTAGCTCCAACTCGGTTTTACAGAGAAAACTGCAGGAAAATTAAACAGGCACTAGAAAACAGACTGAGAAACCAGAGTAAACATTTCTCTGTAACCAGTTCCCTTTGTGCTAGCTGAACGATAGTCTCTCCACATGCTCAGTTCTGAGAGGAAAGTGTGTGTGAAAGCCTCCCTTCACCTAGCTTGTTGGGAAAACAAAGTTTCTTTTCAGTTGCAAACTCCATTCTTTACATATATAAGGGGAGGTACTAGCTCCAATTCGGTTTTACAGTGAAAACTGCAGGAAATTCAAACCAGCACTAGGAAACAGAATTTGAAACTAAAGTAAATGTTTCTTCTGCAACCCGTTCCCTTTGGGATAGATGAACGAACGTCTCTCCAAATGCTCAGTTCTGAGAGATATGTGTGTTTGTAAGCCGTACTTCAACAAGCTTGTTGGGAACACAAAATTTCTTTTGAATTCCAATCTCCAATCCATACATAAATAAAGGTAGGTACTAGCTCCAGCACGGTTTTACAGTGAAAACTGCAGGAAATTTAAACCGGCACTAGAAAAAAGACTGAGAAACCAGAGTAAAAGTTTATCCAGCAACCCGTTCCATTTGTGCTAGATGAAAGAACGTCTTTCCACATGCTCATTTCTGAGAGATAAATGTGTGTGAAAGCCGCCATTCACATAGGTTGATGGGAACACGAAGATTCCTTTCAGTTGCAAAGTTCAGTGCATACATATATATGGGGAGGTACAAATTGCAACTCGGTTTTACAGTGAAAACTGCAGGAACTTCCAACCGGCACTAGGAAACAGACTGAGAAACAAGAGTAAAATTTCCCTGCAATCCGTTCCTTTTGTGCTTGCTAAACGAACGTCTCTCCACATGCTCATTTCTGAGAGATGTGTGTGTGAAAAGCCGACCTTCACGTAGCTTGATGGGAACACAAAATTTCCTTTCAGTTTTCAAACTCCTCTCCATAAATATACATGGACAGTACTAGTTCCAACTCGGTTTTACAGTGAAAACTGCGTTAACTTCAAACCGGCTCTAGGAAACATACTGAGAAACCAGAGTAAAAATTTCTCCAGCAACAGTTCCCTTTGTGCTACATGAACTAAAGTCTCTCCACATGCTCAGTTCTGAGAGATAATTCTGTGTGAAAGCCGTACAACACCTTGCTTGTTGGGAATACAAAGTTTCTTTTCAGTAACAAAATGCACTCCATACATATATATGGGGAGGTACAAGATCCAACTTTATTTTACATGGAAAACTGCAGGAACTTCAAACCGGCACTAGGAAACAGACTTTGAAACAAGAGTAAATGTTTCTCCTGCAACCCGTTCCCTTTATTCTAGATGAACGAACGTCTCTCCAAATGCTCATTTCTGGGAGATATGTGTGTGTGTAAGCTGTACTCCCACAAGCTGTTGTGAACACAAAGTTTTCTTTTCAGTTGCAAACTCCAATCCTTACATATACAGAGGAATGTACAAACTCCAATTCGGTTTTACAATGAAACCTGAAGGAACTTCAATCCGGCACTAGGAAACAGACTGAGAAACCAGTGTAAAGTTTCGCCTTTAAACCGTTCCCTTTGTGCAAGATGAAGGAACGTCTCTCCACATGCTCATTTCTGAGAGATAATTGTGCGTATAAGCCATCCTTCAACTTGCTTGTTGGGAACACCAAGTTTCTTTTCAGATGCAAATTACAATCCATATATATATATGGGGAGGTACTAGCTCCAAATTCGTTTTACAGTGAATACTGCAGGAATTTCAAATCGGCACTAGGAAACAGACAGAGAAACCAGAGTAAAAGTGTTTTCAGCATCCGTTCCCTTTGTGCTAGATTAATGAACGTCTCTCTACAGGCTCAGTTCTGAGAGATAAGTGTGTGTGAAAGCCGTCCTTCAGCTAGCTTGATGGGAAGGAAAAGATTCTTTTCAGTTGCAAACGGCACTCCATACATATATATGTTGAGGTACTATCTCCAACTCGGTTTTACAGTGGAAAATGCAGGAACATCAAATCGGCACTAGGAAACAGACTGAAAAACCAGAGTAAAATTTTTCCAGCAACAGTTCCCTTTTTGCTAGATGAACGAACGTCTCTCCACATGCTCATTTCTGAGAGATAAGTGTGTGTGAAAGCCGTATTTCAGCTAGCTTTATGGGAATACAAAGTTACTTTTCAGTTGCACACAGCATTCCTTACATATATATGGGGAGGTACAAGCTCCAACTCTGTTTAACAGTGAATACTTCAGGAAATTCACACCTGTCCTAGGAAACAGACTGAGAAACCAGAGAAAAATTTTCCCCAACAACCAGTTCCATTTGTGCTAGATGAAAGAACGTCTGTCCACTTGCTCACTTCTGAGAGATATGTGTGTGTTAAAGCCGTCCTTCACATATCTTGTTGGGAACACAAAGTTTCCTTTCAGTTGTAAACTCCATTCCTTATATATATATAGGGATTTACTACCCCAACTCGGTTTTACAGTGAAAAATGCATGAACTTCAAACCGGCACTAGGATCAGACTGAGAAACCAGGGTAAACATTTCTCCTGCAACCCGTTCCCTTTGTGCTAGCTGAACGAAAGACTCTCCACATGCTCAGTTCTGAGAGAAAAGTGTGTGTGAAAGCCTCCCATTACCTAGCTTGTTGAGAAAACAAAGTTTCTTTTCAGTTGCCAACTACACTCCTTACATATATATGGGGAGGTTCTAGCTCCAACTGGGTTTAACAGTGAAATCTTCAGGAAATTCACACCGGCACTAGAAAACAGACTGAGAAACCAGAGTAAAAATTTCCCTGCAATCCGTTCCTTTTGTGCTAGCTAAACGAACGTCTCTCCACATGCTCATTTTTGAGAGGTATGTGTGTGAAAGTCGTCTTTCACGTAGCTTGATGAGAACAAAAAGTTTCCTTTCAGTTTCAAACTCCACTCCATAAATATACATAGACAGTACTAGTTAAACTCGGTTTTACAGTGAAAACTGCGGGAACTTCAAACCGGCTCTAGGAAACAGACTGAGAAACCAGAGTAAAAGTTTCTCCAGCAACAGTTCCTTTTGTGCTAGATGAACTAACGTCTCTCCACATGCTCAGTTCTGAGAGATAATTGTGTGTGAAAGCCGTACATCCCCAAGCTTGTTGGGAACACAAAGTTTCTTTTCAATTGCAAACTGCACTCCATACATATATATGGGGAGGTACAAGATCCAACTTATTTTACAGTGAACTGCAGGAACTTCCAACCAGCACTAGGAAACAGACTTAGAAACTAGAGTAAATATTTCCCCTGCAACCCGTTCCCTTTAGGCTAGATGAACGAACGTCTCTCCAAATGCTCATTTCTGAGAGATATGTGTGTGTGTAAGCCGTACATCCCAAATCTTGTTGGGAACACAAAGTTTATTTTCAGTTGCAAACTCCAATCCATACATATACAAAGGAAAGTACTAGCTCCAACTCGGTTTTACACTGAAACCTGCAGGAACTTCAATCCGGCACTAGGAACTGACTGATAAACCAGAGTAAAGGTTTTTCCACCAACCCGTTCCATTTTTGCTAGATGAAAGAACGTCTCTCCACATGATCATTTCTGAGAGATAAGTGTGTGTAAAAGCCGTATTTCAGCTAGCTTGATGGGAACACTAAGATTCCTATCAGTTGCCAACTACACTGCATACAGTTATATGGGGAGGTACTAGCTCCAACTCGGTTTAACACTGAAAATTTCAGGAAATTCACACAAGCACTAGGAAAGAGACTGGGAAACCACAGTAAAAGTTTCTCCAACAACCCGTTCCCTTTGTGCTAGATGAAAGAACGTCTCTCAACATGCTCAGTTCTGAGAGATATGTGTGTGTGAAAGCCGTCCTTCACCTATCTTGTTGGGAACACAAAGTTTCCTTTCAGTTGCAAACTCCATTCCTTATATATATATATAGGGATTTAATAGCCCCAACTCGGTTTTACAGTGAAAACTGCAGGAACTTCAAACTGGAACTAGGGAAGAACCTGAGAAACCAGGGTAATCATTTCTCCTGCAAAGCTTTCCCTTTGTACTAGCTGAACGAAAGAATATCCACATGCTCATTTCTGAGAGATAATTGTGTGTGTAAGCCGTCCTTCACCTTGCTTGTTGGGAACACGAAGTTTCTTTTCAGTTGCAATTTACAGTCCATACATATATATGGGGAGGTACTAGCTCCAAATCCGTTTTACAGTGAATACTGCAAGAACTTCAAAACGGCACTAGGAAAAAGACTGAGAAACCAGAGTAAAGTTTCTTCAGCATCCGTTCACTTTGTTCTAGATTAATGAACGTCTCACTACAGGCTCAGTTCTGAGTGATAAGTGTGTGTGAAAGCCATCCTTCAGTTAGCTTGATGGGAAGAAAAAGATTCTTTTCAGTTGCAAACGGCACTCCATACATATATATGTTGAGGTACTAGCTCCTTCTCTGTTTTAAAGTGAAAACTGCAGGAAATTCACAACGGCTCTAGGAAACAGACTGAGAAACCTGATTAAAAGTTTCTCCTGCAAACCTTTCCCTTTGGGCTAGATGAACGAACATCTCTCCACATGCTCAGTCCTCAGAGTTAAGTGTGTGTGAAAGCCGTCATTCACATATCTTGTTTGGAACATAAAATTTCTTTTCAGTTGCAAACTCCAATCCATACGAATATATGGGGATGTACTAGCTAAAACTCTGTTTTACAGTGAAAACTGCATGAACTTCATACCGGCACTAGGAAACAGAATAAGAAACCAGAGTAAAGTTTCTCCTGCAGATGGTTCCCTTTGTGCTGGATGAACGAATGTCTCTCCACATGCTCAGTTTTGAGAGATATTTTTGTGTGAAATCTGTCCTTAACGTAGCTTGATGGGAACACAAAGTTTCCATTCAGTTGCAAACTCCACTCTTTACATATACATGGGCGGTACTAGTTCCAACTCGGTTTTAATGTGAAAACTGCAGGAAATTCAAACCGGCATTAGGAAACAGACTGAAAATCCAGAGTTAAACTTCTCCAGCAAACCGTTCCTTTTGTGCTAGATGAACGAACGTCTCTCCACATGCTCATTTCTGAGAGATAAGTGTGTGTGAAAGCCGTATTTCAGCCAGCTTGATGGGAACACAAAACTTCTTTTCAGTTGCACACTGCTTTCCATACATATATATGGGTAGGTACTAGCTCCAACTCGGTTTTACAGTGAAAACTGCAGGAAAATCAAACTGGCACTAGGAAATATACAGAGCGACCAGAGTAAAAGTTTCCCCTACAACCAGTTCCCTTTGTGCTAAATGAACGAACGTCTCTCCACATGCTCAGTTCTGAGAGAAAAGTGTGTGTGAAAACCGTACTTCACCTAGCTTGATGTGAAAACAAAGTTTCTTTTCAGTTGCAAAATACACTGTATACATATATATGGGAGGTACTAGCTGCAACTTGGTTTTACAGTGAAAACTGCAGGTACTTCAAACCGGCACTAGGAAACAGACTGAGAATCCAGAGTAAACATATCTCCTGCAACCCGTTCCCTTTGTGTAGGCTGAAGGAAAGTCTCTCCACACGCTCAGTCCTGAGAGAAAATTCTGTGTGAAAGCGTCCCTTCACTAAGCTTGTTGGGAAAAAAAAGGTTCTTTTCAGTTGCAAAATACACTCCATACATATATATGGGGAGGTACTAGCTCCAACACGTTTTTACAGTGAAAACTGCAGGAATTTCAAACCGGCACTAGGAAACAGGCTGTGAAACCAGAGTAAATGTTTCATCAGCATCCGTTCACTTTGTGCTAAATTCATGAACGTCTCTCTACAGGCTCAGTTATGAGAGATAAGTGTGTGTGAAATCCGTCCTTCAGCTAGCTTGATGGGAAGAAAAAGATTCTTTTCAGTTGCAAACTGCACTCCATACATATATATGTTAAGGTAATAGCTCCAACTCGGTTTTACAGTGAAAAATTCAGGAACTTCAAACCGGCACTAGGAAACAGACAGAAAAACCAGAGTAAAATTTCTCCAGCAACCATTCCCTTTTTGCCAGATGAATGAACGTCTCTCCATATGCTCATTTCTGAGAGATAAGTGTGTGTGAAAGCCGTATTTCAGCCAGCTTGATGGGAACACAAAGTTTCTTTTCAGTGGCACACTGCATTCCATACATATATATGGGGAGGTACAAGCTCCAAATCGGTTTAACAGTGAAAACTGCAGAAACTTCAAACCGGATTAAGGAATCAGATGAGAAACCAGAGAACTAGTTTCTCCTGCAACCTGTTCCCTTTGTGCTAGATGAATGAACGTATCTCCACATGCTCATTTCTGAGAAATAAGTGTGTGTGAAAGAAGTACTTCACCTAGCATGTTGGGAACACAAAGTTTATTTCAGTTGCAAACTCCACTCCATACATATATATGGGGAGGTCTTAGCTCCAAATCGGTTTTACAGTGAAAACTGCAGGAATTTCAAACCGGCACTAGGAAAGAGAATTTCAAACAGAGTAAATGTTTTCCTGCAACCCGTTCCTTTGGGACAGATGAAGGATCGTCTCTCCAAATGCTCAGTTCTGAGAGATAAGTGTGTGTGTAAGCCGCACTTCAACTAGGTTGATGGGAAAACAAAGATTCCTTTCAGTTGCCAACTACACTGCATACATATATATGGGGAGGTACTAGCTCCAACTCGGTTTAACAGTGAAATCTTCAGGAAATTCACACCAGCACTAGGAAACAGACTGAGAAACCATAGTAAAAGTTTCTCCAACAACAGGTTCCCTTTGTGCTAGATGAAAGAACGTCTCTCCACATGCTCAGTTCTGAGAGATATGTGTGTGTGAAAGCCTTCTTTCACCTATTTTATTGGGAACACAAAGTTTCCATTCAGTTGCAAACTCCATTCCTTATATATATATAGGGATTTACTAGCCCAAACTCGGTTTTACCATGAAAAATGCATGAACTTCTAACCGGCACTAGGAAACAGGCTGAGAAACCAGAGTAAACATTTCTCCTGAAAACCTTTCCCTTTGTGCTAGCTGAACGAAAGACTCTCCACATGCTCAGTTCTGAGTGAAAAGAGTGTGTGAAAGCCTCCCTTCACCTAGCTTGTTGGGAAAACAAAGTTTCTTTTCAGTTGCAAACTACACTCCTTACATATATATGGGGAGGTACTAGCTCCATATCGGTTTTACAGTGAAAACTGCAGGAAATTCAAACCGGCACTAGGTAACAGATTTTGAAACAAGAGTAAATGTTTCTCCTGCATCCCGTTCCCTTTGGGGTAGATGAACAAACGTCTCTCCAAATGCTCTGTTCTGAGAGATATGTGTGTGTGTAAGCCGTACTTCAACAAGCTTGTTGGGAACACAAAATTTCTTTTGAGTTCCAAACTCCAATCCATACATAAATAAAGGGAGGTACTAGCTGCAACTCGGTTTTACAGTGAAAACTGCAGGAAATTTAAAACCGGCACTAGAAAATAGAGTGAGAAACCAGAGTAAAAGTTTCTCCAACAACCCGTTCCATTTGTGCTAGATGAAAGAACGTCTCTCCACATGCTCAGTTCTGAGAGATATGTGTGTGTGAAAGCCGTCCTTCACCTATCTTGTTGGGAACACAAAGTTTCCTTTCAGTTGCAAACTCCATTCCTTATATATATATAGGGAATTACTAGCCAAAACTAGGTTTTACAGTGAAAAATACATGAACTTCAAACCGGCAATAGGAAACAGACTGAGAAACCAGAGTAAACGTTTCTCCTGCAACCCTTTCCCTTTGTGCTAGCTGAACGAAAGTATCTCCACATGCTCAGTTCTGAGAGAGAATTGTGTGTGAAAGCCGCCCTTCACTTAGCTTGTTGGGAAAACAAAGTTTCTTTTCAGTAGCAAACTACACCCCTTACATATATATGGGGAGGTACTAGCTCCAAACCTGTTTTACAGTGAAAACTGCAGGAAGTTCAAACCGGCACTAGAAAACAGACTGAGAAACCAGAGTAAAAGTTTCCCTGCAATCCGTTCCTTATGTGCTAGCTAAACAAACGTCTCTCCACATGCTCAGTTTTGAGAGATGTGTGTGTGAAAGCCGTCCTTCACGTAGCTTGATGGGAACACAAAATTTCCTTTCAGTTTCAAACTCCTCTCCATAAATATACATGGACAGTACTAGTTAAACTCGCTTTTACAGTGAAAACTGCGGGAACTTCAAACCGGCTCTAGGAAACAGACTGAGAAAACAGAATAAAAGTTTCTCCAGCAACAGTTCCCTTTGTGTTAGATGAACTAACGTCTCTCCACATGCTCAGTTCTGAGAGATAATTTTGTGTGAAAGCCGTACATCACCTAGCTTGTTGGGAACACAAAGTTTCTTTTCAGTTGCAAACGGCACTCCATACATATATATTTGTAGGTACAGTATCCAACTTTATTTACAGTGAAAACTGCAGGAAATTCAAACCGGCACTAGGAAACAGACTGAGAAACCAGAGAAAAAGTTTCTCCTGTAACCCGTTCCCTTTGTGCGAGATGAACGAAAGTCTCTCCACATGCTCATTTCTGAGAGATAATTGTGTGTGTAAGCCATAATTCACCTTGCTTGTTGGGAACATGAAGATTCTTTTCAGATGCAAATTACCATTCATACATATATATGGGGAGGTACTAGCTCCAAATCCTTTTTACAGTGAATACTGCAGGAAGTTCAAACTGACACTAGGAAACAGACTGTGAAATCAGAGTAAATGTTTCTTCAGCATCCGTTCACTTTGTGCTAGATTAATGAACGTCTCTCTACAGGCTCAGTTCTGAGAGATAAGTGTGTGTGAAAGCCGTGCTTCGGCTAGCTTGATGGGAAGAAAAAGATTCTTTTCAGTTGCTAACGGCACTCCATATATATATATGTTGAGGTACTAGCTCCAACTCGGTTTTACAGTGAAAAATTCAGGAACTTCAAACTGGCACTACGAAACAGACTGAAAAACCAGAGTAAAATTTCTCCAGCAACCGTTCCCTTTTTGCTAGATGAACGAACGTCTCTCCACATGCTCATTTCAGAGAGATAAGAGTGTGTGAAAGCCGTATTTCAGCTAGCTTGATGGGAACACAAAGATTCTTTTCATTTGCACACAGCATTCCATACATATATATGGGGAGGTACAAGCTCCAACTCGGTTTTTACAGTGAAACCTGCAGAAACTTCAAACCGGATCAAGGAATCAGACTGAGAAACCAGAGAACTAGTTTCTCCTACAACCTGTTCCCTTTGTGCTAGATGAATGAACGTCTCTCCACATGCTCAGTTTTGAAAAATAAGTGTGTGTGAAAGCCGTTCTTTACCTAGCTTGTTGGGAACAAAAAGTTTATTTCAGTTGCAAACTCCACTCCATACATATATATATGGTGAGGTCCTAGCTCCAACTCGGTTTTACAGAGAAAACTGCAGGAAATTCAAACCGGCACTAGGAAACAGACTTTGAAACAAGAGCAAATATTTCACCTGCAACCCGTTCTCTTTGGGCTAGATGAACGAACGTCTCTCCAAATGCTCAGTTCTGAGAGATATGTGTGTGTGTAAGCCGTACTTCAACAAGCTTGTTGGGAACACAAAATTTCTTTTGAGTTCCAAATTCCTATCCATACATAAATAAAGATAGGTTCTAGCTCCAACTCGGTTTTACAGAGAAAACTGCAGGAAAATTAAACAGGCACTAGAAAACAGACTGAGAAACCAGAGTAAACATTTCTCCTGTAACCAGTTCCCTTTGTGCTAGCTGAACGATAGTCTCTCCACATGCTCAGTTCTGAGAGGAAAGTGTGTGTGAAAGCCTCCCTTCACCTAGCTTGTTGGGAAAACAAAGTTTCTTTTCAGTTGCAAACTCCATTCTTTACATATATAAGGGGAGGTACTAGCTCCAATTCGGTTTTACAGTGAAAACTGCAGGAAATTCAAACCAGCACTAGGAAACAGAATTTGAAACTAAAGTAAATGTTTCTTCTGCAACCCGTTCCCTTTGGGATAGATGAACGAACGTCTCTCCAAATGCTCAGTTCTGAGAGATATGTGTGTTTGTAAGCCGTACTTCAACAAGCTTGTTGGGAACACAAAATTTCTTTTGAATTCCAATCTCCAATCCATACATAAATAAAGGTAGGTACTAGCTCCAGCACGGTTTTACAGTGAAAACTGCAGGAAATTTAAACCGGCACTAGAGAAAAGACTGAGAAACCAGAGTAAAAGTTTATCCAGCAACCCGTTCCATTTGTGCTAGATGAAAGAACGTCTTTCCACATGCTCATTTCTGAGAGATAAATGTGTGTGAAAGCTGCCATTCACATAGGTTGATGGGAACACGAAGATTCCTTTCAGTTGCAAAGTTCAGTGCATACATATATATGGGGAGGTACAAATTGCAACTCGGTTTTACAGTGAAAAACTGCAGGAACTTCCAACCGGCACTAGGAAACAGACTGAGAAACAAGAGTAAAATTTCCCTGCAATCCGTTCCTTTTGTGCTTGCTAAACGAACGTCTCTCCACATGCTCATTTCTGAGAGATGTGTGTGTGAAAGCCGACCTTCACGTAGCTTGATGGGAACACAAAATTTCCTTTCAGTTTCAAACTCCTCTCCATAAATATACATGGACAGTACTAGTTCCAACTCGGTTTTTACAGTGAAAACTGCGTTAACTTCAAACCGGCTCTAGGAAAACAGACTGAGAAACCAGAGTAAAAATTTCTCCAGCAACAGTTCCCTTTGTGCTAGATGAACTAAAGTCTCTCCACATGCTCAGTTCTGAGAGATAATTCTGTGTGAAAGCCCGTACAACACCTTGCTTGTTGGAATACAAAGTTTCTTTCAGTAACAAAATGCACTCCATACATATATATGGGGAGGTACAAGATCCAACTTTATTTTACATGGAAACTGCAGGAACTTCAAACCGGCACTAGGAAACAGACTTTGAAACAAGAGTAAATGTTTCTCCTGCAACCCGTTCCCTTTATTCTAGATGAACGAACGTCTCTCCAAATGCTCATTTCTGGGAGATATGTGTGTGTGTAAGCTGTACTCCCACAAGCTTGTTGTGAACACAAAGTTTCTTTTCAGTTGCAACTCCAATCCTTACATATACAGAGGAATGTACAAACTCCAATTCGGTTTTACAATGAAACCTGAAGGAACTTCAATCCGGCACTAGGAAACAGACTGAGAAACCAGTGTAAAAGTTTCGCCTTTAAACCGTTCCCTTTGTGCAAGATGAAGGAACGTCTCTCCACATGCTAATTTCTGAGAGATAATTGTGCGTATAAGCCATCCTTCAACTTGCTTGTTGGGAACACCAAGTTTCTTTTCAGATGCAAATTACAATCCATATATATATATGGGGAGGTACTAGCTCCAAATTCGTTTTACAGTGAATACTGCATGAATTTCAAATCGGCACTAGGAAACAGACAGAGAAACCAGAGTAAAGTGTTTTCAGCATCCGTTCCCTTTGTGCTAGATTAATGAACGTCTCTCTACAGGCTCAGTTCTGAGAGATAAGTGTGTGTGAAAGCCGTCCTTCAGCTAGCTTGATGGGAAGGAAAAGATTCTTTTCAGTTGCAAACGGCACTCCATACATATATATGTTGAGGTACTATCTCCAACTCGGTTTTACAGTGGAAAATGCAGGAACATCAAATCGGCACTAGGAAACAGACTGAAAAACCAGAGTAAAATTTTTCCAGCAACAGTTCCCTTTTGCTAGATGAACGAACGTCTCTCCACATGCTCATTTCTGAGAGATAAGTGTGTGTGAAAGCCGTATTTCAGCTAGCTTTATGGGAATACAAAGTTACTTTTCAGTTGCACACAGCATTCTTTACATATATATGGGGAGGTACAAGCTCCAACTCTGTTTAACAGTGAATACTTCAGGAAATTCACACCTGTCCTAGGAAACAGACTGAGAAACCAGAGAAAAATTTTCCCCAACAACCAGTTCCATTTGTGCTAGATGAAAGAACGTCTCTCCACTTGCTCACTTCTGAGAGATATGTGTGTGTTAAAGCCGTCCTTCACATATCTTGTTGGGAACACAAAGTTTCCTTTCAGTTGTAAACACCATTCCTTATATATATATAGGGATTTACTACCCCAACTCGGTTTTACAGTGAAAAATGCATGAACTTCAAACCGGCACTAGGATCAGACTGAGAAACCAGGGTAAACATTTCTCCTGCAACCCGTTCCCTTTGTGCTAGCTGAACGAAAGACTCTCCACATGCTCAGTTCTGAGAGAAAAGTGTGTGTGAAAGCCTCCCATTACCTAGCTTGTTGAGAAAACAAAGTTTCTTTTCAGTTGCCAACTACAATCCTTACATATATATGGGGAGGTTCTAGCTCCAACTGGGTTTAACAGTGAAATCTTCAGGAAATTCACACCGGCACTAGAAAACAGACTGAGAAACCAGAGTAAAAATTTCCCTGCAATCCGTTCCTTTTGTGCTAGCTAAACGAACGTCTCTCCACATGCTCATTTTTGAGAGGTATGTGTGTGAAAGTCGTCTTTCACGTAGCTTGATGAGAACACAAAGTTTCCTTTCAGTTTCAAACTCCACTCCATAAATATACATAGACAGTACTAGTTAAACTCGGTTTTACAGTGAAAACTGCGGGAACTTCAAACCGGCTCTAGGAAACAGACTGAGAAACCAGAGTAAAAGTATCTCCAGCAACAGTTCCTTTTGTGCTAGATGAACTAACGTCTCTCCACATGCTCAGTTCTGAGAGATAATTGTGTGTGAAAGCCGTACATCCCCAAGCTTGTTGGGAACACAAAGTTTCTTTTCAGTTGCAAACTGCACTCCATACATATATATGGGGAGGTACAAGATCCAACTTATTTTACAGTGAACTGCAGGAATTTCCAACCAGCACTAGGAAACAGACTTAGAAACTAGAGTAAATATTTCCCCTGCAACCCGTTCCCTTTGGGCTAGATGAACGAAACGTCTCTCCAAATACTCATTTCTGAGAGATATGTGTGTGTGTAAGCCGTACATCCCAAATCTTGTTGGGAACACAAAGTGTATTTTCAGTGGCAAAACTCCAATCCATACATATACAAAGGAAAGTACTAGCTCCAACTCGGTTTTACACTGAAACCTGCAGGAACTTCAATCCGGCACTAGGAACTGACTGATAAACCAGAGTAAAAGGTTTTCCACCAACCCGTTCCATTTTTGCTAGATGAAAGAACGTCTCTCCACATGATCATTTCTGAGAGATAAGTGTGTGTAAAAGCCGTATTTCCAGCTAGCTTGATGGGAACACTAAGATTCCTATCAGTTGCCAACTACACTGCATACAGTTATATGGGGAGGTACTAGCTCCCAACTCGGTTTACACACTGAAAATTTCAGGAAATTCACACAAGCACTAGGAAAGAGACTGGGAAACCACAGTAAAAAGTTTCTCCAACAACCCGTTCCCTTTGTGCTAGATGAAAGAACGTCTCTCAACATGCTCAGTTCTGAGAGATATGTGTGTGTGAAAAGCCGTCCTTCACCTATCTTGTTGGGAACACAAAGTTTCCTTTCAGTTGCAAACTCCATTCCTTATATATATATAGGGATTTAATAGCCCCAACTCGGTTTTACAGTGAAAACTGCAGGAACTTCAAACTGGAACTAGGAAAGAACCTGAGAAACCAGGGTAATCATTTCTCCTGCAAAGCTTTCCCTTTGTGCTAGCTGAACGAAAGAATATCCACATGCTTCATTTCTGAGAGATAATTGTGTGGTGTAAGCCGTCCTTCACCTTGCTTGTTGGGAACACGAAGTTTCTTTTCAGTTGCAATTTACAGTCCATACATATATATGGGGAGGTACTAGCTCCAAATCCGTTTTTTACAGTGAAAACTGCAGGAATTTCAAACCGGCACTAGGAAACAGACTGTGAAACCAGAGTAAATGTTTCATCAGCATCCGTTCACTTTGTGCTAAATTCATGAACGTCTCTCTACAGGCTCAGTTATGAGAGATAAGGTGTGTGAAATCCGTCCTTCAGCTAGCTTGATGGGAAGAAAAAGATTCTTTTCAGTTGCAAACTGCACTCCATACATATATATGTTAAGGTAATAGCTCCAACTCGGTTTTACAGTGAAAAATTCAGGACTTCAAACCGGCACTAGGAACAGACAGAAAAACCAGAGTAAATTTCTCCAGCAACCGTTCCCTTTTTGCCAGATGAATGAACGTCTCTCCATATGCTCATTTCTGAGAGATAATTGTGTGTGAAAGCCGCATTTCACAGCCAGCTTGATGGGAACACAAAGTTTCTTTTCAGTGGCACACTGCATTCCATACATATATAGTGGGGAGTACAAGCTCCAATCGGTTTAACAGTGAAAAACTGCAGAACTTCAACCGGATTAAGGAATCAGATGAGAAACCAGAGAACTAGTTTCTCCTGCAAACCTGTTCCCTTT
Organism: Camelus ferus; assembly: GCF_009834535.1. Taxonomy (NCBI): domain Eukaryota; kingdom Metazoa; phylum Chordata; class Mammalia; order Artiodactyla; family Camelidae; genus Camelus; species Camelus ferus. Next base: position 948 of record NW_022588000.1, on the reverse strand, counting down.
GTGCTAGATGAATGAACGTATCTCCACATGCTCATGTCTGAGGAAATAAGTGTGTGTGAATAGAAGTACTTCACCTAGCATGTTGGGAACACAAAGTTTATTTCAGTTGCAAACTCCACTCCATACATATATATGGGGAGGTCTTAGCTCCAATCGGTTTTACAGTGAAAACTGCAGGAATTTCAAACCGGCACTAGAAAGAGAATTTCAAACACAGTAAATGTTGTTCCTGCAACCCGTTCCTTTGGACAGATGAAGGATCGTCTCTCCAAATGCTCAGTTCTGAGAGATAAGTGTGTGTGAAAGCCGTTCTTTACCTAGCTTGTTGGGAACAAAAAGGTTTATTTCAGTTGCAAACTCCACTCCATACATATATATATGGTGAGGTCCTAGCTCCAACTCGGTTTTACAGAGAAACTGCAGGAAATTCAAACCAGCACTAGGAAACAGACTTTGAAACAAGAGCAAATATTTCACCTGCAACCCGTTCTCTTTGGGCTAGATGAACGAACGTCTCTCCAAATGCTCAGTTCTGAGAGATATGTGTGTGTGTAAGCCGTACTTCAACAAGCTTGTTGGGAACACAAAATTTCTTTTGAGTTCCAAATTCCAATCCATACATAAATAAAGGTAGGTTCTAGCTCCAACTCGGTTTTACAGAGAAAACTGCAGGAAAATTAAACAGGCACTAGAAAACAGACTGAGAAACCAGAGTAAACATTTCTCCTGTAACCAGTTCCCTTTGTGCTAGCTGAACGATAGTCTCTCCACATGCTCAGTTCTGAGAGGAAAGTGTGTGTGAAAGCCTCCCTTCACCTAGCTTGTTGGGAAAACAAAGTTTCTTTTCAGTTGCAAACTCCATTCTTTACATATATAAGGGGAGGTACTAGCTCCAATTCGGTTTTACAGTGAAAACTGCAGGAAATTCAAACCAGCACTAGGAAACAG
>NW_022587999.1:0-28188 GCF_009834535.1 Camelus ferus | reverse complement strand
CAACTCGGTTTTACAGTGAAACTGCAGGAACTTCAAACCGGCACTAGGAAACAGACTGAGAACCAGAGTAAAAGTTTCTCCTGCAACCCGTTCCTTTGTGCTAGCATGAACGAACTTCTCTCCACATGCTCAGTTTTGAGAGATAAGTGTGTGTGAAAGCCGTCCTTCAACTAGCTTGTTGGGACACAAAGTTTCTTTTCAGTTTCCAACTTCCACTCCATACATATATATGGGAGGTACTAGCTCCAACTCTGTTTTACAGTGAAAACTGCAGGAACTTCAAACCGGCACTATGAAACAGACTGAGAAAACACAGGTAATAGTTTCTCCTGTCAACCTGTTCCCTTTGTGCTAGATGAACGAACGTCTCTCCACATGCTCAGTTTTGAGAGATAAGTGTGTGTGAAAGCCGTCCTTCAACTAGCTTGTTGGGGACACAAAGTTTCTTTTCAGTTTCCTAACTCCACTCCATACATATATATGGGAGGTACTAGCTCCAACTCGGTTTTACAGTGAAAACTGCAGGAACTTCAAACCGGCACTAGGAAACAGACTGAGAAACCAGAGTAAAAGTTTCTCCTGCAACCCGTTCCCTTTGTGCTAGATGAACGAACGTCTCTCCACAGTGCTCAGTTTGAGAGATAAGTGTGTGTGAAAGCCGTCCTTCAACTAGCTTGTTGGGAACACAAAGTTTCTTTTCAGTTGCCAACTACCACTCCATACATATATATGGGAAGGAACTAGCTCCAACTCGGTTTTACAGTGAAAACTGCAGGAACTTCAAACCGGCACTAGGAAACAGACTGAGAAACCAGAGTAAAAGTTTCTCCTGCAACCCGTTCCCTTTGTGCTAGATGAACGAACGTCTCTCCACATGCTCAGTTTTGAGAGATAAGTGTGTGTGAAAGCCGTCCTTCAACTAGCTTGTTGGGAACACAAAGTTTCTTTTCAGTTTCCAACTCCACTCCATACATATATATGGGAGGTACTAGCTCCAACTCGGTTTTACAGTGAAAACTGCAGGAACTTCAAACCGGCACTAGGAAACAGACTGAGAAAACCAGAGTAAAAGTTTCTCCTGCAACCCGTTCCCTTGTGCTAGATGAACGAACGTCTCTCCACATGCTCAGTTTTGAGAGATAAGTGTGTGTGAAAGCCGTACTTCAACTAGCTTGTTGGGAACACAAAGTTTCTTTTCAGTTTCCAACTCCACTCCATACATATATATGGGAAGGTACTAGCTCCAACTCGGTTTTACAGTGAAAACTGCAGGAACTTCAAACCGGCACTATGAAACAGACTGAGAAACCAGAGTAAAAGTTTCTCCTGCAACCCGTTCCCTTTGTGCTAGATGAACGAACGTCTCTCCACATGCTCAGTTTTGAGAGATAATTGTGTGTGAAAGCCGTCCTTCAACTAGCTTGTTGGGAACACAAAGTTTCTTTTCAGTTTCCAACTCCACTCCATACATATATATGGGAAGGAACTAGCTCCAACTCGGTTTTACAGTGAAAACTGCAGGAACTTCAAACCGGCACTAGGAAACAGACTGAGAAACCAGAGTAAAAGTTTCTCCTGCAACCCGTTCCCTTTGTGCTAGATGAACGAACGTCTCTCCACATGCTCAGTTTTGAGAGATAAGTGTGTGTGAAAGCCGTCCTTCACCTAGCTTGTTGGGAACACAAAGTTTCTTTTCAGTTCCAAACTCCACTCCATACATATATATGGGAAGGTACTAGCTCCAACTCGGTTTTACAGTGAAAACTGCAGGAACTTCAAACCGGCACTAGGAAACAGACTGAGAAACCAGAGTAAAAGTTTCTCCTGCAACCCGTTCCCTTTGTGCTAGATGAACGAACGTCTCTCCACATGCTCAGTTCTGAGAGATAAGTGTGTGTGAAAGCCGTCCTTCAACTAGCTTGTTGGGAACACAAAGTTTCTTTTCAGTTTCCAACTCCACTCCATACATATATATGGGAAGTAACTAGCTCCAACTCGGTTTTACAGTGAAAACTGCAGGAACTTCAAACCGGCACTAGGAAACAGACTGAGAAACCAGAGTAAAAGTTTCTCCTGCAAACCGTTCCCTTTGTGCTAGATGAACGAACGTCTCTCCACATGCTCAGTTTTGAGAGATAAGTGTGTGTGAAAGCCGTCCTTCAACTAGCTTGTTGGGAACACAAAGTTTCTTTTCAGTTTCCAACTCCACTCCATACATATATATGGGAAGGTACTAGCTCCAACTCGGTTTTACAGTGAAAACTGCAGGAACTTCAAACCGGCACTAGGAAACAGACTGAGAAACCAGAGTAAAAGTTTCTCCTGCAACCCGTTCCCTTTGTGCTAGATGAACGAACGTCTCTCCACATGCTCAGTTTTGAGAGATATGTGTGTGTGAAAGCCGTCCTTCAACTAGCTTGTTGGGAACACAAAGTTTCTTTTCAGTTTCCAACTCCACTCCATACATATATATGGGAAGGTACTAGCTCCAACTCGGTTTTACAGTGAAAACTGCAGGAACTTCAAACCGGCACTAGGAAACAGACTGAGAAACCAGAGTAAAAGTTTCTCCTGCAACCCGTTCCCTTTGTGCTAGATGAACGAACGTCTCTCCACATGCTCAGTTTTGAGAGATAAGTGTGTGTGAAAGCCGTCCTTCAACTAGCTTGTTGGGAACACAAAGTTTCTTTTCAGTTTCCAACTCCACTCCATACATATATATGGGAAGGTAACTAGCTCCAACTCGGTTTACAGTGAAAACTGCAGGAACTTCAAACCGGCACTAGGAAACAGACTGAGAAACCAGAGTAAAAGTTTCTCCTGCAACCCGTTCCCTTTGTGCTAGATGAACGAACGTCTCTCCACATGCTCAGTTTTGAGAGATAAGTGTGTGTGAAAGCCGTCCTTCAACTAGCTTGTTGGGAACACAAAGTTTCTTTTCAGTTTCCAACTCCACTCCATACATATATATGGGAAGGTACTAGCTCCAACTCGGTTTTACAGTGAAAACTGCAGGAACTTCAAACCGGCACTAGGAAACAGACTGAGAAACCAGAGTAAAAGTTTCTCCTGCAACCCGTTCCCTTTGTGCTAGATGAACGAACGTCTCTCCACATGCTCAGTTTTGAGAGATAAGTGTGTGTGAAAGCCGTACTTCAACTAGCTTGTTGGGAACACAAAGTTTCTTTTCAGTTTCCAACTCCACTCCATACATATATATGGGAAGGTACTAGCTCCAACTCGGTTTTACAGTGAAAACTGCAGGAACTTCAAACCGGCACTAGGAAACAGACTGAGAAACCAGAGTAAAAGTTTCTCCTGCAACCCGTTCCCTTTGTGCTAGATGAACGAACGTCTCTCCACATGCTCAGTTTTGAGAGATAAGTGTGTGTGAAAGCCGTCCTTCAACTAGCTTGTTGGGAACACAAAGTTTCTTTTCAGTTTCCAACTCCACTCCATACATATATATGGGAAGGTACTAGCTCCAACTCGGTTTTACAGTGAAAACTGCAGGAACTTCAAACCGGCACTAGGAAACAGACTGAGAAACCAGAGTAAAAGTTTCTCCTGCAACCCGTTCCCTTTGTGCTAGATGAACGAACGTCTCTCCACATGCTCAGTTTTGAGAGATAAGTGTGTGTGAAAGCCGTCCTTCAACTAGCTTGTTGGGAACACAAAGTTTCTTTTCAGTTTCCAACTCCACTCCATACATATATATGGGAAGGTACTAGCTCCAACTCGGTTTTACAGTGAAAACTGCAGGAACTTCAAACCGGCACTAGGAAACAGACTGAGAAACCAGAGTAAAAGTTTCTCCTGCAACCCGTTCCCTTTGTGCTAGATGAACGAACGTCTCTCCACATGCTCAGTTTTGAGAGATAAGTGTGTGTGAAAGCCGTCCTTCAACTAGCTTGTTGGGAACACAAAGTTTCTTTTCAGTTTCCAACTCCACTCCATACATATATATGGGAAGGTACTAGCTCCAACTCGGTTTTACAGTGAAAACTGCAGGAACTTCAAACCGGCACTAGGAAACAGACTGAGAAACCAGAGTAAAAGTTTCTCCTGCAACCCGTTCCCTTTGTGCTAGATGAACGAACGTCTCTCCACATGCTCAGTTTTGAGAGATAAGTGTGTGTGAAAGCCGTCCTTCAACTAGCTTGTTGGGAACACAAAGTTTCTTTTCAGTTTCCAACTCCACTCCATACATATATATGGGAAGGTACTAGCTCCAACTCGGTTTTACAGTGAAAACTGCAGGAACTTCAAACCGGCACTAGGAAACAGACTGAGAAACCAGAGTAAAAGTTTCTCCTGCAACCCGTTCCCTTTGTGCTAGATGAACGAACGTCTCTCCACATGCTCAGTTTTGAGAGATAAGTGTGTGTGAAAGCCGTCCTTCAACTAGCTTGTTGGGAACACAAAGTTTCTTTTCAGTTTCCAACTCCACTCCATACATATATATGGGAAGGTACTAGCTCCAACTCGGTTTTACAGTGAAAACTGCAGGAACTTCAAACCGGCACTAGGAAACAGACTGAGAAACCAGAGTAAAAGTTTCTCCTGCAACCCGTTCCCTTTGTGCTAGATGAACGAACGTCTCTCCACATGCTCAGTTTTGAGAGATAAGTGTGTGTGAAAGCCGTACTTCAACTAGCTTGTTGGGAACACAAAGTTTCTTTTCAGTTTCCAACTCCACTCCATACATATATATGGGAAGGTACTAGCTCCAACTCGGTTTTACAGTGAAAACTGCAGGAACTTCAAACCGGCACTAGGAAACAGACTGAGAAACCAGAGTAAAAGTTTCTCCTGCAACCCGTTCCCTTTGTGCTAGATGAACGAACGTCTCTCCACATGCTCAGTTTGAGAGATAAGTGTGTGTGAAAGCCGTCCTTCAACTAGCTTGTTGGGAACACAAAGTTTCTTTTCAGTTTCCAACTCCACTCCATACATATATATGGGAAGGTACTAGCTCCAACTCGGTTTTACAGTGAAAACTGCAGGAACTTCAAACCGGCACTAGGAAACAGACTGAGAAACCAGAGTAAAAGTTTCTCCTGCAACCCGTTCCCTTTGTGCTAGATGAACGAACGTCTCTCCACATGCTCAGTTTTGAGAGATAAGTGTGTGTGAAAGCCGTCCTTCAACTAGCTTGTTGGGAACACAAAGTTTCTTTTCAGTTTCCAACTCCACTCCATACATATATATGGGAAGGTACTAGCTCCAACTCGGTTTTACAGTGAAAACTGCAGGAACTTCAAACCGGCACTAGGAAACAGACTGAGAAACCAGAGTAAAAGTTTCTCCTGCAACCCGTTCCCTTTGTGCTAGATGAACGAACGTCTCTCCACATGCTCAGTTTTGAGAGATAAGTGTGTGTGAAAGCCGTCCTTCAACTAGCTTGTTGGGAACACAAAGTTTCTTTTCAGTTTCCAACTCCACTCCATACATATATATGGGAAGGTACTAGCTCCAACTCGGTTTTACAGTGAAAACTGCAGGAACTTCAAACCGGCACTAGGAAACAGACTGAGAAACCAGAGTAAAAGTTTCTCCTGCAACCCGTTCCCTTTGTGCTAGATGAACGAACGTCTCTCCACATGCTCAGTTTTGAGAGATAAGTGTGTGTGAAAGCCGTCCTTCAACTAGCTTGTTGGGAACACAAAGTTTCTTTTCAGTTTCCAACTCCACTCCATACATATATATGGGAAGGTACTAGCTCCAACTCGGTTTTACAGTGAAAACTGCAGGAACTTCAAACCGGCACTAGGAAACAGACTGAGAAACCAGAGTAAAAGTTTCTCCTGCAACCCGTTCCCTTTGTGCTAGATGAACGAACGTCTCTCCACATGCTCAGTTTTGAGAGATAAGTGTGTGTGAAAGCCGTCCTTCAACTAGCTTGTTGGGAACACAAAGTTTCTTTTCAGTTTCCAACTCCACTCCATACATATATATGGGAAGGTACTAGCTCCAACTCGGTTTTACAGTGAAAACTGCAGGAACTTCAAACCGGCACTAGGAAACAGACTGAGAAACCAGAGTAAAAGTTTCTCCTGCAACCCGTTCCCTTTGTGCTAGATGAACGAACGTCTCTCCACATGCTCAGTTTTGAGAGATAAGTGTGTGTGAAAGCCGTCCTTCAACTAGCTTGTTGGGAACACAAAGTTTCTTTTCAGTTTCCAACTCCACTCCATACATATATATGGGAAGGTACTAGCTCCAACTCGGTTTTACAGTGAAAACTGCAGGAACTTCAAACCGGCACTAGGAAACAGACTGAGAAACCAGAGTAAAAGTTTCTCCTGCAACCCGTTCCCTTTGTGCTAGATGAACGAACGTCTCTCCACATGCTCAGTTTTGAGAGATAAGTGTGTGTGAAAGCCGTCCTTCAACTAGCTTGTTGGGAACACAAAGTTTCTTTTCAGTTTCCAACTCCACTCCATACATATATATGGGAAGGTACTAGCTCCAACTCGGTTTTACAGTGAAAACTGCAGGAACTTCAAACCGGCACTAGGAAACAGACTGAGAAACCAGAGTAAAAGTTTCTCCTGCAACCCGTTCCCTTTGTGCTAGATGAACGAACGTCTCTCCACATGCTCAGTTTTGAGAGATAAGTGTGTGTGAAAGCCGTACTTCAACTAGCTTGTTGGGAACACAAAGTTTCTTTTCAGTTTCCAACTCCACTCCATACATATATATGGGAAGGTACTAGCTCCAACTCGGTTTTACAGTGAAAACTGCAGGAACTTCAAACCGGCACTAGGAAACAGACTGAGAAACCAGAGTAAAAGTTTCTCCTGCAACCCGTTCCCTTTGTGCTAGATGAACGAACGTCTCTCCACATGCTCAGTTTTGAGAGATAAGTGTGTGTGAAAGCCGTCCTTCAACTAGCTTGTTGGGAACACAAAGTTTCTTTTCAGTTTCCAACTCCACTCCATACATATATATGGGAAGGTACTAGCTCCAACTCGGTTTTACAGTGAAAACTGCAGGAACTTCAAAACCGGCACTAGGAAACAGACTGAGAAACCAGAGTAAAAGTTTCTCCTGCAACCCGTTCCCTTTGTGCTAGATGAACGAACGTCTCTCCACATGCTCAGTTTTGAGAGATAAGTGTGTGTGAAAGCCGTCCTTCAACTAGCTTGTTGGGAACACAAAGTTTCTTTTCAGTTTCCAACTCCACTCCATACATATATATGGGAAGGTAACTAGCTCCAACTCGGTTTTACAGTGAAAACTGCAGGAACTTCAAACCGGCACTAGGAAACAGACTGAGAAACCAGAGTAAAAGTTTCTCCTGCAACCCGTTCCCTTTGTGCTAGATGAACGAACGTCTCTCCACATGCTCAGTTTTGAGAGATAAGTGTGTGTGAAAGCCGTCCTTCAACTAGCTTGTTGGGAACACAAAGTTTCTTTTCAGTTTCCAACTCCACTCCATACATATATATGGGAAGGTACTAGCTCCAACTCGGTTTTACAGTGAAAACTGCAGGAACTTCAAACCGGCACTAGGAAACAGACTGAGAAACCAGAGTAAAAGTTTCTCCTGCAACCCGTTCCCTTTGTGCTAGATGAACGAACGTCTCTCCACATGCTCAGTTTTGAGAGATAAGTGTGTGTGAAAGCCGTCCTTCAACTAGCTTGTTGGGAACACAAAGTTTCTTTTCAGTTTCCAACTCCACTCCATACATATATATGGGAAGGTACTAGCTCCAACTCGGTTTTACAGTGAAAACTGCAGGAACTTCAAACCGGCACTAGGAAACAGACTGAGAAACCAGAGTAAAAGTTTCTCCTGCAACCCGTTCCCTTTGTGCTAGATGAACGAACGTCTCTCCACATGCTCAGTTTTGAGAGATAAGTGTGTGTGAAAGCCGTCCTTCAACTAGCTTGTTGGGAACACAAAGTTTCTTTTCAGTTTCCAACTCCACTCCATACATATATATGGGAAGGTACTAGCTCCAACTCGGTTTTACAGTGAAAACTGCAGGAACTTCAAACCGGCACTAGGAAACAGACTGAGAAAGCAGAGTAAAAGTTTCTCCTGCCACCCGTTCCCTTTGTGCTAGATGAACGAACGTCTCTCCACATGCTCAGTTTTGAGAGATAAGTGTGTGTGAAAGCCGTCCTTCAACTAGCTTGTTGGGAACACAAAGTTTCTTTTCAGTTTCCAACTCCACTCCATACATATATATGGGAAGGTACTAGCTCCAACTCGGTTTTACAGTGAAAACTGCAGGAACTTCAAACCGGCACTAGGAAACAGACTGAGAAACCAGAGTAAAAGTTTCTCCTGCAACCCGTTCCCTTTGTGCTAGATGAACGAACGTCTCTCCACATGCTCAGTTTTGAGAGATAAGTGTGTGTGAAAGCCGTCCTTCAACTAGCTTGTTGGGAACACAAAGTTTCTTTTCAGTTTCCAACTCCACTCCATACATATATATGGGAAGGTAACTAGCTCCAACTCGGTTTTACAGTGAAAACTGCAGGAACTTCAAACCGGCACTAGGAAACAGACTGAGAAACCAGAGTAAAAGTTTCTCCTGCAACCCGTTCCCTTTGTGCTAGATGAACGAACGTCTCTCCACATGCTCAGTTTTGAGAGATAAGTGTGTGTGAAAGCCGTCCTTCAACTAGCTTGTTGGGAACACAAAGTTTCTTTTCAGTTTCCAACTCCACTCCATACATATATATGGGAAGGTACTAGCTCCAACTCGGTTTTACAGTGAAAACTGCAGGAACTTCAAACCGGCACTAGGAAACAGACTGAGAAACCAGAGTAAAAGTTTCTCCTGCAACCCGTTCCCTTTGTGCTAGATGAACGAACGTCTCTCCACATGCTCAGTTTTGAGAGATAAGTGTGTGTGAAAGCCGTCCTTCAACTAGCTTGTTGGGAACACAAAGTTTCTTTTCAGTTTCCAACTCCACTCCATACATATATATGGGAAGGTACTAGCTCCAACTCGGTTTTACAGTGAAAACTGCAGGAACTTCAAACCGGCACTAGGAAACAGACTGAGAAACCAGAGTAAAAGTTTCTCCTGCAACCCGTTCCCTTTGTGCTAGATGAACGAACGTCTCTCCACATGCTCAGTTTTGAGAGATAAGTGTGTGTGAAAGCCGTCCTTCAACTAGCTTGTTGGGAACACAAAGTTTCTTTTCAGTTTCCAACTCCACTCCATACATATATATGGGAAGGTACTAGCTCCAACTCGGTTTTACAGTGAAAACTGCAGGAACTTCAAACCGGCACTAGGAAACAGACTGAGAAACCAGAGTAAAAGTTTCTCCTGCAACCCGTTCCCTTTGTGCTAGATGAACGAACGTCTCTCCACATGCTCAGTTTTGAGAGATAAGTGTGTGTGAAAGCCGTCCTTCAACTAGCTTGTTGGGAACACAAAGTTTCTTTTCAGTTTCCAACTCCACTCCATACATATATATGGGAAGGTACTAGCTCCAACTCGGTTTTACAGTGAAAACTGCAGGAACTTCAAACCGGCACTAGGAAACAGACTGAGAAACCAGAGTAAAAGTTTCTCCTGCAACCCGTTCCCTTTGTGCTAGATGAACGAACGTCTCTCCACATGCTCAGTTTTGAGAGATAAGTGTGTGTGAAAGCCGTCCTTCAACTAGCTTGTTGGGAACACAAAGTTTCTTTTCAGTTTCCAACTCCACTCCATACATATATATGGGAAGGTACTAGCTCCAACTCGGTTTTACAGTGAAAACTGCAGGAACTTCAAACCGGCACTAGGAAACAGACTGAGAAACCAGAGTAAAAGTTTCTCCTGCAACCCGTTCCCTTTGTGCTAGATGAACGAACGTCTCTCCACATGCTCAGTTTTGAGAGATAAGTGTGTGTGAAAGCCGTCCTTCAACTAGCTTGTTGGGAACACAAAGTTTCTTTTCAGTTTCCAACTCCACTCCATACATATATATGGGAAGGTACTAGCTCCAACTCGGTTTTACAGTGAAAACTGCAGGAACTTCAAACCGGCACTAGGAAACAGACTGAGAAAGCAGAGTAAAAGTTTCTCCTGCAACCAGTTCCATTTGTGCTAGATGAACGAACGTCTCTCCACATGCTCAGTTTTGAGAGATAAGTGTGTGTGAAAGCCGTACTTCAACTAGCTTGTTGGGAACACAAAGTTTCTTTTCAGTTTCCAACTCCACTCCATACATATATATGGGAAGGTACTAGCTCCAACTCGATTTTACAGTGAAAACTGCAGGAACCTCAAACCGGCACTAGGAAACAGACTGAGAAACCAGAGTAAAAGTTTCTCCTGCAACCCGTTCCCTTTGTGCTAGATGAACGAACGTCTCTCCACATGCTCAATTTTGAGAGATAAGTGTGTGTGAAAGCCGTACTTCAACTTAGCTTGTTGGGAACACAAATTTATTTTTCAGTTTCCAACTCCAATCCATACATATATATGGGAAGGTACTAGCTCCAACTCGGTTTTACAGTGAAAACTGCAGGAACATCAAACCGGCACTAGGAAACAGACTGAGAAACCAGAGTAAAAGTTTCTCCTGCAACCCGTTCCCTTTGTGCTAGATGAACGAACGTCTCTCCACATGCTCAGTTTTGAGAGATAAGTGTGTGTGAAAGCCGTCCTTCAACTAGCTTGTTGGGAACACAAAGTTTCTTTTCAGTTTCCAACTCCACTCCATACATATATATGGGAAGGTACTAGCTCCAACTCGGTTTTACAGTGAAAACTGCAGGAACTTCAAACCGGCACTAGGAAACAGACTGAGAAACCAGAGTAAAAGTTTCTCCTGCAACCCGTTCCCTTTGTGCTAGATGAACGAACGTCTCTCCACATGCTCAGTTTTGAGAGATAAGTGTGTGTGAAAGCCGTACTTCAACTAGCTTGTTGGGAACACAAAGTTTCTTTTCAGTTTCCAACTCCACTCCATACATATATATGGGAAGGTACTAGCTCCAACTCGGTTTTACAGTGAAAACTGCAGGAACTTCAAACCGGCACTAGGAAACAGACTGAGAAACCAGAGTAAAAGTTTCTCCTGCAACCCGTTCCATTTGTGCTAGATGAACGAACGTCTCTCCACATGCTCAGTTTTGAGAGATAAGTGTGTGTGAAAGCCGTCCTTCAACTAGCTTGTTGGGAACACAAAGTTTCTTTTCAGTTTCCAACTCCACTCCATACATATATATGGGAAGGTACTAGCTCCAACTCGGTTTTACAGTGAAAACTGCAGGAACTTCAAACCGGCACTAGGAAACAGACTGAGAAACCAGAGTAAAAGTTTCTCCTGCAACCCGTTCCCTTTGTGCTAGATGAACGAACGTCTCTCCACATGCTCAGTTTTGAGAGATAAGTGTGTGTGAAAGCCGTCCTTCAACTAGCTTGTTGGGAACACAAAGTTTCTTTTCAGTTTCCAACTCCACTCCATACATATATATGGGAAGGTACTAGCTCCAACTCGGTTTTACAGTGAAAACTGCAGGAACTTCAAACCGGCACTAGGAAACAGACTGAGAAACCAGAGTAAAAGTTTCTCCTGCAACCCGTTCCCTTTGTGCTAGATGAACGAACGTCTCTCCACATGCTCAGTTTTGAGAGATAAGTGTGTGTGAAAGCCGTCCTTCAACTAGCTTGTTGGGAACACAAAGTTTCTTTTCAGTTTCCAACTCCACTCCATACATATATATGGGAAGGTACTAGCTCCAACTCGGTTTTACAGTGAAAACTGCAGGAACTTCAAACCGGCACTAGGAAACAGACTGAGAAACCAGAGTAAAAGTTTCTCCTGCAACCCGTTCCCTTTGTGCTAGATGAACGAACGTCTCTCCACATGCTCAGTTTTGAGAGATAAGTGTGTGTGAAAGCCGTCCTTCAACTAGCTTGTTGGGAACACAAAGTTTCTTTTCAGTTTCCAACTCCACTCCATACATATATATGGGAAGGTACTAGCTCCAACTCGGTTTTACAGTGAAAACTGCAGGAACTTCAAACCGGCACTAGGAAACAGACTGAGAAACCAGAGTAAAAGTTTCTCCTGCAACCCGTTCCCTTTGTGCTAGATGAACGAACGTCTCTCCACATGCTCAGTTTTGAGAGATAAGTGTGTGTGAAAGCCGTCCTTCAACTAGCTTGTTGGGAACACAAAGTTTCTTTTCAGTTTCCAACTCCACTCCATACATATATATGGGAAGGTACTAGCTCCAACTCGGTTTTACAGTGAAAACTGCAGGAACTTCAAACCGGCACTAGGAAACAGACTGAGAAACCAGAGTAAAAGTTTCTCCTGCAACCCGTTCCCTTTGTGCTAGATGAACGAACGTCTCTCCACATGCTCAGTTTTGAGAGATAAGTGTGTGTGAAAGCCGTCCTTCAACTAGCTTGTTGGGAACACAAAGTTTCTTTTCAGTTTCCAACTCCACTCCATACATATATATGGGAAGGTACTAGCTCCAACTCGGTTTTACAGTGAAAACTGCAGGAACTTCAAACCGGCACTAGGAAACAGACTGAGAAACCACAGTAAAAGTTTCTCCTGCAACCCGTTCCCTTTGTGCTAGATGAACGAACGTCTCTCCACATGCTCAGTTTTGAGAGATAAGTGTGTGTGAAAGCCGTACTTCAACTAGCTTGTTGGGAACACAAAGTTTCTTTTCAGTTTCCAACTCCACTCCATACATATATATGGGAAGGTACTAGCTCCAACTCGGTTTTACAGTGAAAACTGCAGGAACATCAAACCAGGCACTAGGAAACAGACTGAGAAACCAGAGTAAAAGTTTCTCCTGCAACCAGTTTCCTTTAGGATAGATGAACGAACGTCTCTCCACATGCTCAGTTTTGAGAGATAAGTGTGTGTGAAAGCCGTCCTTCACCTAGCTTGTTGGGAACACAAAGTTCTTTTCAGTTTCCAACTCCACTCCATACATATATATGGGAAGGTACTAGCTCCAACTCGGTTTTACAGTGAAAACTGCAGGAACTTCAAACCGGCACTAGGAAACAGACTGAGAAACCAGAGTAAAAGTTTCTCCTGCAACCAGTTCCCTTTGTGCTAGATGAACGAACGTCTCTCCACATGCTCAGTTTTGAGAGATAAGTGTGTGTGAAAGCCGTCCTTCAACTAGCTTGTTGGGAACACAAAGTTTCTTTTCAGTTTCCAACTCCACTCCATACATATATATGGGAAGGTACTAGCTCCAACTCGGTTTTACAGTGAAAACTGCAGGAACTTCAAACCGGCACTAGGAAACAGACTGAGAAACCAGAGTAAAAGTTTCTCCTGCAACCCGTTCCCTTTGTGCTAGATGAACGAACGTCTCTCCACATGCTCAGTTTTGAGAGATAAGTGTGTGTGAAAGCCGTACTTCAACTAGCTTGTTGGGAACACAAAGTTTCTTTTCAGTTTCCAACTCCAATCCATACATATATATGGGAAGGTACTAGCTCCAACTCGGTTTTACAGTGAAAACTGCAGGAACTTCAAACCGGCACTAGGAAACAGACTGAGAAACCAGAGTAAAAGTTTCTCCTGCAACCCGTTCCCTTTGTGCTAGATGAACGAACGTCTCTCCACATGCTCAGTTTTGAGAGATAAGTGTGTGTGAAAGCCGTCCTTCAACTAGCTTGTTGGGAACACAAAGTTTCTTTTCAGTTTCCAACTCCACTCCATACATATATATGGGAAGGTACTAGCTCCAACTCGGTTTTACAGTGAAAACTGCAGGAACTTCAAACCGGCACTAGGAAACAGACTGAGAAACCAGAGTAAAAGTTTCTCCTGCAACCCGTTCCCTTTGTGCTAGATGAACGAACGTCTCTCCACATGCTCAGTTTTGAGAGATAAGTGTGTGTGAAAGCCGTACTTCAACTAGCTTGTTGGGAACACAAAGTTTCTTTTCAGTTTCCAACTCCACTCCATACATATATATGGGAAGGTACTAGCTCCAACTCGGTTTTACAGTGAAAACTGCAGGAACTTCAAACCGGCACTAGGAAACAGACTGAGAAACCAGAGTAAAAGTTTCTCCTGCAACCCGTTCCCTTTGTGCTAGATGAACGAACGTCTCTCCACATGCTCAGTTTTGAGAGATAAGTGTGTGTGAAAGCCGTCCTTCAACTAGCTTGTTGGGAACACAAAGTTTCTTTTCAGTTTCCAACTCCACTCCATACATATATATGGGAAGGTACTAGCTCCAACTCGGTTTTACAGTGAAAACTGCAGGAACTTCAAACCGGCACTAGGAAACAGACTGAGAAACCAGAGTAAAAGTTTCTCCTGCAACCCGTTCCCTTTGTGCTAGATGAACGAACGTCTCTCCACATGCTCAGTTTTGAGAGATAAGTGTGTGTGAAAGCCGTACTTCAACTAGCTTGTTGGGAACACAAAGTTTCTTTTCAGTTTCCAACTCCACTCCATACATATATATGGGAAGGTACTAGCTCCAACTCGGTTTTACAGTGAAAACTGCAGGAACATCAAACCGGCACTAGGAAACAGACTGAGAAACCAGAGTAAAAGTTTCTCCTGCAACCCGTTCCCTTTGTGCTAGATGAACGAACGTCTCTCCACATGCTCAGTTTTGAGAGATAAGTGTGTGTGAAAGCCGTCCTTCAACTAGCTTGTTGGGAACACAAAGTTTCTTTTCAGTTTCCAACTCCACTCCATACATATATATGGGAAGGTACTAGCTCCAACTCGGTTTTACAGTGAAAACTGCAGGAACATTCAAACCGGCACTAGGAAACAGACTGAGAAACCAGAGTAAAAGTTTCTCCTGCAACCAGTTCCCTTTGTGCTAGATGAACGAACGTCTCTCCACATGCTCAGTTTTGAGAGATAAGTGTGTGTGAAAGCCAGTCCTTCAACTAGCTTGTTGGGAACACAAAGTTTCTTTTCAGTTTCCAACTCCACTCCATACATATATATGGGAAGGAACTAGCTCCAACTCGATTTTACAGTGAAAACTGCAGGAACCTCAAACCGGCACTAGGAAACAGACTGAGAAACCAGAGTAAAAGTTTCGCCTGCAACCCGTTCCCTTTGTGCTAGATGAACGAACGTCTCTCCACATGCTCAGTTTTGAGAGATAAGTGTGTGTGAAAGCCGTCCTTCAACTAGCTTGTTGGGAACACAAAGTTTCTTTTCAGTTTCCAACTCCACTCCATACATATATATGGGAAGGTACTAGCTCCAACTCGGTTTTACAGTGAAAACTGCAGGAACTTCAAACCGGCACTAGGAAACAGACTGAGAAACCAGAGTAAAAGTTTCTCCTGCAACCCGTTCCCTTTGTGCTAGATGAACGAACGTCTCTCCACATGCTCAGTTTTGAGAGATAAGTGTGTGTGAAAGCCGTCCTTCAACTAGCTTGTTGGGAACACAAAGTTTCTTTTCAGTTTCCAACTCCACTCCATACATATATATGGGAAGGTACTAGCTCCACTCGGTTTTACAGTGAAAACTGCAGGAACTTCAAACCGGCACTAGGAAACAGACTGAGAAACCAGAGTAAAAGTTTCTCCTGCAACCCGTTCCCTTTGTGCTAGATGAACGAACGTCTCTCCACATGCTCAGTTTTGAGAGATAAGTGTGTGTGAAAGCCGTCCTTCAACTAGCTTGTTGGGAACACAAAGTTTCTTTTCAGTTTCCAACTCCACTCCATACATATATATGGGAAGGTACTAGCTCCAACTCGGTTTTACAGTGAAAACTGCAGGAACATTCAAACCGGCACTAGGAAACAGACTGAGAAACCAGAGTAAAAGTTTCTCCTGCAACCCGTTCCCTTTGTGCTAGATGAACGAACGTCTCTCCACATGCTCAGTTTTGAGAGATAAGTGTGTGTGAAAGCCGTCCTTCAACTAGCTTGTTGGGAACACAAAGTTTCTTTTCAGTTTCCAACTCCACTCCATACATATATATGGGAAGGTACTAGCTCCAACTCGGTTTTACAGTGAAAACTGCAGGAACTTCAAACCGGCACTAGGAAACAGACTGAGAAACCAGAGTAAAAGTTTCTCCTGCAACCCGTTCCCTTTGTGCTAGATGAACGAACGTCTCTCCACATGCTCAGTTTTGAGAGATAAGTGTGTGTGAAAGCCAGTCCTTCAACTAGCTTGTTGGGAACACAAAGTTTCTTTTCAGTTTCCAACTCCACTCCATACATATATATGGGAAGGAACTAGCTCCAACTCGGTTTTACAGTGAAAACTGCAGGAACCTCAAACCGGCACTAGGAAACAGACTGAGAAACCAGAGTAAAAGTTTCTCCTGCAACCCGTTCCCTTTGTGCTAGATGAACGAACGTCTCTCCACATGCTCAGTTTTGAGAGATAAGTGTGGTGAAAGCCGTACTTCAATTAGCTTTTTGGGAACACAAAGTTATTTTTCAGTTTCCAACTCCAATCCATACATATACATGGGAAGGTACTAGCTCCAACTCGGTTTTACAGTGAAAACTGCAGGAACATCAAACCGGCACTAGGAAACAGACTGAGAAAGCAGAGTAAAAGTTTCTCCTGCAACCCGTTCCCTTTGTGCTAGATGAACGAACGTCTCTCCACATGCTCAGTTTTGAGAGATAAGTGTGTGTGAAAGCCGTCCTTCAACTAGCTTGTTGGGAACACAAAGTTTCTTTTCAGTTTCCAACTCCACTCCATACATATATATGGGAAGGTACTAGCTCCACTCGGTTTTACAGTGAAAACTGCAGGAACTTCAAACCGGCACTAGGAAACAGACTGAGAAACCAGAGTAAAAGTTTCTCCTGCAACCCGTTCCCTTTGTGCTAGATGAACGAACGTCTCTCCACATGCTCAGTTTTGAGAGATAAGTGTGTGTGAAAGCCGTACTTCAACTAGCTTGTTGGGAACACAAAGTTTCTTTTCAGTTTCCAACTCCACTCCATACATATATATGGGAAGGTACTAGCTCCAACTCGGTTTTACAGTGAAACTGCAGGAACATCAAACCGGCACTAGGAAACAGACTGAGAAACCAGAGTAAAAGTTTCTCCTGCAACCCGTTCCCTTTGTGCTAGATGAACGAACGTCTCTCCACATGCTCAGTTTTGAGAGATAAGTGTGTGTGAAAGCCGTCCTTCAACTAGCTTGTTGGGAACACAAAGTTTCTTTTCAGTTTCCAACTCCACTCCATACATATATATGGGAAGGTAACTAGCTCCAACTCGGTTTTACAGTGAAAACTGCAGGAACTTCAAACCGGCACTAGGAAACAGACTGAGAAAGCCAGAGTAAAAGTTTCTCCTGCAACCCGTTCCCTTTGTGCTAGATGAACGAACGTCTCTCCACATGCTCAGTTTTGAGAGATAAGTGTGTGTGAAAGCCGTCCTTCAACTAGCTTGTTGGGAACACAAAGTTTCTTTTCAGTTTCCAACTCCACTCCATACATATATATGGGAAGGTACTAGCTCCAACTCGGTTTTACAGTGAAAACTGCAGGAACTTCAAACCGGCACTAGGAAACAGACTGAGAAACCAGAGTAAAAGTTTCTCCTGCAACCCGTTCCCTTTGTGCTAGATGAACGAACGTCTCTCCACATGCTCAGTTTTGAGAGATAAGTGTGTGTGAAAGCCGTCCTTCAACTAGCTTGTTGGGAACACAAAGTTTCTTTTCAGTTTCCAACTCCACTCCATACATATATATGGGAAGGTACTAGCTCCAACTCGGTTTTACAGTGAAAACTGCAGGAACTTCAAACCGGCACTAGGAAACAGACTGAGAAACCAGAGTAAAAGTTTCTCCTGCAACCCGTTCCCTTTGTGCTAGATGAACGAACGTCTCTCCACATGCTCAGTTTTGAGAGATAAGTGTGTGTGAAAGCCGTACTTCAACTAGCTTGTTGGGAACACAAAGTTTCTTTTCAGTTTCCAACTCCACTCCATACATATATATGGGAAGGTACTAGCTCCAACTCGGTTTTACAGTGAAAACTGCAGGAACTTCAAACCGGCACTAGGAAACAGACTGAGAAACCAGAGTAAAAGTTTCTCCTGCAACCCGTTCCCTTTGTGCTAGATGAACGAACGTCTCTCCACATGCTCAGTTTTGAGAGATAAGTGTGTGTGAAAGCCGTCCTTCAACTAGCTTGTTGGGAACACAAAGTTTCTTTTCAGTTTCCAACTCCACTCCATACATATATATGGGAAGGTACTAGCTCCAACTCGGTTTTACAGTGAAAACTGCAGGAACATTCAAACCGGCACTAGGAAACAGACTGAGAAACCAGAGTAAAAGTTTCTCCTGCAACCCGTTCCCTTTGTGCTAGATGAACGAACGTCTCTCCACATGCTCAGTTTTGAGAGATAAGTGTGTGTGAAAGCCGTCCTTCAACTAGCTTGTTGGGAACACAAAGTTTCTTTTCAGTTTCCAACTCCACTCCATACATATATATGGGAAGGTACTAGCTCCAACTCGGTTTTACAGTGAAAACTGCAGGAACTTCAAACCGGCACTAGGAAACAGACTGAGAAACCAGAGTAAAAGTTTCTCCTGCAACCCGTTCCCTTTGTGCTAGATGAACGAACGTCTCTCCACATGCTCAGTTTTGAGAGATAAGTGTGTGTGAAAGCCGTACTTCAACTAGCTTGTTGGGAACACAAAGTTTCTTTTCAGTTTCCGAACTCCACTCCATACATATATATGGGAAGGTACTAGCTCCACCTCGGTTTTACAGTGAAAACTGCAGGAACATTCAAACCAGGCACTAGGAAACAGACTGAGAAAGCAGAGTAAAAGTTTCTCCTGCAACCCGTTCCCTTTGTGCTAGATGAACGAACGTCTCTCCACATGCTCAGTTTTGAGAGATAAGTGTGTGTGAAAGCCGTCCTTCAACTAGCTTGTTGGGAACACAAAGTTTCTTTTCAGTTTCCTAACTCCACTCCATACATATATATGGGAAGGTACTAGCTCCAACTCGGTTTTACAGTGAAAACTGCAGGAACTTCAAACCGGCACTAGGAAACAGACTGAGAAAGCACAGTAAAAGTTTCTCCTGCAACCCGTTCCCTTTGTGCTAGATGAACGAACGTCTCTCCACATGCTCAGTTTTGAGAGATAAGTGTGTGTGAAAGCCGTCCTTCAACTAGCTTGTTGGGAACACAAAGTTTCTTTTCAGTTTCCAACTCCACTCCATACATATATATGGGAAGGTAACTAGCTCCAACTCGGTTTTACAGTGAAAACTGCAGGAACTTCAAACCGGCACTAGGAAACAGACTGAGAAACCAGAGTAAAAGTTTCTCCTGCAACCCGTTCCCTTTGTGCTAGATGAACGAACGTCTCTCCACATGCTCAGTTTTGAGAGATAAGTGTGTGTGAAAGCCGTCCTTCAACTAGCTTGTTGGGAACACAAAGTTTCTTTTCAGTTTCCAACTCCACTCCATACATATATATGGGAAGGTACTAGCTCCAACTCGGTTTTACAGTGAAAACTGCAGGAACTTCAAACCGGCACTAGGAAACAGACTGAGAAACCACAGTAAAAGTTTCTCCTGCAACCCGTTCCCTTTGTGCTAGATGAACGAACGTCTCTCCACATGCTCAGTTTTGAGAGATAAGTGTGTGTGAAAGCCGTACTTCAACTAGCTTGTTGGGAACACAAAGTTTCTTTTCAGTTTCCAACTCCACTCCATACATATATATGGGAAGGTACTAGCTCCACCTCGGTTTTACAGTGAAAACTGCAGGAACATTCAAACCAGCACTAGGAAACAGACTGAGAAACCAGAGTAAAAGTTTCTCCTGCAACCAGTTCCCTTTGTGCTAGATGAACGAACGTCTCTCCACATGCTCAGTTTTGAGAGATAAGTGTGTGTGAAAGCCGTCCTTCAACTAGCTTGTTGGGAACACAAAGTTCTTTTCAGTTTCCAACTCCACTCCATACATATATATGGGAAGGTACTAGCTCCAACTCGGTTTTACAGTGAAAACTGCAGGAACTTCAAACCAGGCACTAGGAAACAGACTGAGAAACCAGAGTAAAAGTTTCTCCTGCAACCGAGTTCCCTTTGTGCTAGATGAACGAACGTCTCTCCACATGCTCAGGTTTTGAGAGATAAGTGTGTGTGAAAGCCGTCCTTCAACTAGCTTGTTGGGAACACAAAGTTTCTTTTCAGTTTCCAACTCCACTCCATACATATATATGGGAAGGAACTAGCTCCAACTCGGTTTTACAGTGAAAACTGCAGGAACTTCAAACCGGCACTAGGAAACAGACTGAGAAACCAGAGTAAAAGTTTCTCCTGCAACCCGTTCCCTTTGTGCTAGATGAACGAACGTCTCTCCACATGCTCAGTTTTGAGAGATAAGTGTGTGTGAAAGCCGTCCTTCAACTAGCTTGTTGGGAACACAAAGTTTCTTTTCAGTTTCGAACTCCACTCCATACATATATATGGGAAGGTACTAGCTCCAACTCGGTTTTACAGTGAAAACTGCAGGAACTTCAAACCGGCACTAGGAAACAGACTGAGAAACCAGAGTAAAAGTTTCTCCTGCAACCAGTTCCCTTTGTGCTAGATGAACGAACGTCTCTCCACATGCTCAGTTTTGAGAGATAAGTGTGTGTGAAAGCCGTCCTTCAACTAGCTTGTTGGGAACACAAAGTTTCTTTTCAGTTTCCAACTCCACTCCATACATATATATGGGAAGAACTAGCTCCAACTCGGTTTTACAGTGAAAACTGCAGGAACTTCAAACCGGCACTAGGAAACAGACTGAGAAAGCAGAGTAAAAGTTTCTCCTGCAACCCGTTCCCTTTGTGCTAGATGAACGAACGTCTCTCCACATGCTCAGTTTTGAGAGATAAGTGTGTGTGAAAGCCGTCCTTCAACTAGCTTGTTGGGAACACAAAGTTTCTTTTCAGTTTCCAACTCCACTCCATACATATATATGGGAAGGTACTAGCTCCAACTCGATTTTACAGTGAAAACTGCAGGAACTTCAAACCGGCACTAGGAAACAGACTGAGAAACCAGAGTAAAAGTTTCTCCTGCAACCCGTTCCCTTTGTGCTAGATGAACGAACGTCTCTCCACATGCTCAGTTTTGAGAGATAAGTGTGTGTGAAAGCCGTCCTTCAACTAGCTTGTTGGGAACACAAAGTTTCTTTTCAGTTTCCAACTCCACTCCATACATATATATGGGAAGGTACTAGCTCCAACTCGGTTTTACAGTGAAAACTGCAGGAACTTCAAACCGGCACTAGGAAACAGACTGAGAAACCAGAGTAAAAGTTTCTCCTGCAACCCGTTCCCTTTGTGCTAGATGAACGAACGTCTCTCCACATGCTCAGTTTTGAGAGATAAGTGTGTGTGAAAGCCGTCCTTCAACTAGCTTGTTGGGAACACAAAGTTTCTTTTCAGTTTCCAACTCCACTCCATACATATATATGGGAAGGTACTAGCTCCAACTCGGTTTTACAGTGAAAACTGCAGGAACTTCAAACCGGCACTAGGAAACAGACTGAGAAAGCCAGAGTAAAAGTTTCTCCTGCAACCCGTTCCCTTTGTGCTAGATGAACGAACGTCTCTCCACATGCTCAGTTTTGAGAGATAAGTGTGTGTGAAAGCCGTCCTTCAACTAGCTTGTTGGGAACACAAAGTTTCTTTTCAGTTTCCAACTCCACTCCATACATATATATGGGAAGGTACTAGCTCCAACTCGGTTTTACAGTGAAAACTGCAGGAACTTCAAACCGGCACTAGGAAACAGACTGAGAAACCAGAGTAAAAGTTTCTCCTGCAACCCGTTCCCTTTGTGCTAGATGAACGAACGTCTCTCCACATGCTCAGTTTTGAGAGATAAGTGTGTGTGAAAGCCGTCCTTCAACTAGCTTGTTGGGAACACAAAGTTTCTTTTCAGTTTCCAACTCCACTCCATACATATATATGGGAAGGTAACTAGCTCCAACTCGGTTTTACAGTGAAAACTGCAGGAACTTCAAACCGGCACTAGGAAACAGACTGAGAAACCAGAGTAAAAGTTTCTCCTGCAACCCGTTCCCTTTGTGCTAGATGAACGAACGTCTCTCCACATGCTCAGTTTTGAGAGATAAGTGTGTGTGAAAGCCGTCCTTCAACTAGCTTGTTGGGAACACAAAGTTTCTTTTCAGTTTCCAACTCCACTCCATACATATATATGGGAAGGTACTAGCTCCAACTCGGTTTTACAGTGAAAACTGCAGGAACTTCAAACCGGCACTAGGAAACAGACTGAGAAACCAGAGTAAAAGTTTCTCCTGCAACCCGTTCCCTTTGTGCTAGATGAACGAACGTCTCTCCACATGCTCAGTTTTGAGAGATAAGTGTGTGTGAAAGCCGTACTTCAACTAGCTTGTTGGGAACACAAAGTTTCTTTTCAGTTTCCAACTCCACTCCATACATATATATGGGAAGGTACTAGCTCCAACTCGGTTTTACAGTGAAAACTGCAGGAACATCAAACCGGCACTAGGAAACAGACTGAGAAACCAGAGTAAAAGTTTCTCCTGCAACCCGTTCCCTTTGTGCTAGATGAACGAACGTCTCTCCACATGCTCAGTTTTGAGAGATAAGTGTGTGTGAAAGCCGTCCTTCAACTAGCTTGTTGGGAACACAAAGTTTCTTTTCAGTTTCCAACTCCACTCCATACATATATATGGGAAGGTACTAGCTCCAACTCGGTTTTACAGTGAAAACTGCAGGAACTTCAAACCGGCACTAGGAAACAGACTGAGAAACCAGAGTAAAAGTTTCTCCTGCAACCCGTTCCCTTTGTGCTAGATGAACGAACGTCTCTCCACATGCTCAGTTTTGAGAGATAAGTGTGTGTGAAAGCCGTCCTTCAACTAGCTTGTTGGGAACACAAAGTTTCTTTTCAGTTTCCAACTCCACTCCATACATATATATGGGAAGTTACTAGCTCCAACACGGTTTTACAGTGAAAACTGCAGGAAATTCAAACCGGCACTAGGAAACAGACTGAGAAACCAGAGTAAAAGTTTCTCCTGCAACCCGTTCCCTTTGTGCTAGATGAACGAACGTCTCTCCACATGCTCAGTTTTGAGAGATAAGTGTGTGTGAAAGCCGTACTTCAACTAGCTTGTTGGGAACACAAAGTTTCTTTTCAGTTTCCAACTCCACTCCATACATATATATGGGAAGTTACTAGCTCCAACACGGTTTTACAGTGAAAACTGCAGGAAATTCAAACCGGCACTAGGAAACAGACTGAGAAAGCAGAGTAAAAGTTTCTCCTGCAACCCGTTCCCTTTGTGCTAGATGAACGAACGTCTCTCCACATGCTCAGTTTTGAGAGATAAGTGTGTGTGAAAGCCGTCCTTCAACTAGCTTGTT
Organism: Camelus ferus; assembly: GCF_009834535.1. Taxonomy (NCBI): domain Eukaryota; kingdom Metazoa; phylum Chordata; class Mammalia; order Artiodactyla; family Camelidae; genus Camelus; species Camelus ferus. The sequence goes on along the minus strand of NW_022587999.1, from coordinate 4,835 downwards.
GGGAACACAAAGTTTCTTTTCAGTTTCCAACTCCACTCCATACATATATATGGGAAGGTACTAGCTCCAACTCGGTTTTACAGTGAAAACTGCAGGAACTTCAAACCGGCACTAGGAAACAGACTGAGAAACCAGAGTAAAAGTTTCTCCTGCAACCCGTTCCCTTTGTGCTAGATGAACGAACGTCTCTCCACATGCTCAGTTTTGAGAGATAAGTGTGTGTGAAAGCCGTCCTTCAACTAGCTTGTTGGGAACACAAAGTTTCTTTTCAGTTTCCAACTCCACTCCATACATATATATGGGAAGGTACTAGCTCCAACTCGGTTTTACAGTGAAAACTGCAGGAACTTCAAACCGGCACTAGGAAACAGACTGAGAAACCAGAGTAAAAGTTTCTCCTGCAACCCGTTCCCTTTGTGCTAGATGAACGAACGTCTCTCCACATGCTCAGTTTTGAGAGATAAGTGTGTGTGAAAGCCGTCCTTCAACTAGCTTGTTGGGAACACAAAGTTTCTTTTCAGTTTCCAACTCCACTCCATACATATATATGGGAAGGTACTAGCTCCAACTCGGTTTTACAGTGAAAACTGCAGGAACTTCAAACCGGCACTAGGAAACAGACTGAGAAACCAGAGTAAAAGTTTCTCCTGCAACCCGTTCCCTTTGTGCTAGATGAACGAACGTCTCTCCACATGCTCAGTTTTGAGAGATAAGTGTGTGTGAAAGCCGTCCTTCAACTAGCTTGTTGGGAACACAAAGTTTCTTTTCAGTTTCCAACTCCACTCCATACATATATATGGGAAGGTACTAGCTCCAACTCGGTTTTACAGTGAAAACTGCAGGAACCTCAAACCGGCACTAGGAAACAGACTGAGAAACCAGAGTAAAAGTTTCTCCTGCAACCCGTTCCCTTTGTGCTAGATGAACGAACGTCTCTCCACATGCTCAGTTTTGAGAGATAAGTGTGTGTGAAAGCCGTCCTTCAACTAGCTTGTTGGGAACACAAAGTTTCTTTTCAGTTTCCAACTCCACTCCATACATATATATGGGAAGGTACTAGCTCCAACTCGGTTTTACAGTGAAAACTGCAGGAACTTCAAACCGGCACTAGGAAACAGACTGAGAAACCAGAGTAAAAGTTTCTCCTGCAACCCGTTCCCTTTGTGCTAGATGAACGAACGTCTCTCCACATGCTCAGTTTTGAGAGATAAGTGTGTGTGAAAGCCGTCCTTCAACTAGCTTGTTGGGAACACAAAGTTTCTTTTCAGTTTCCAACTCCACTCCATACATATATATGGGAAGGTACTAGCTCCAACTCGATTTTACAGTGAAAACTGCAGGAACTTCAAACCGGCACTAGGAAACAGACTGAGAAACCAGAGTAAAAGTTTCTCCTGCAACCCGTTCCCTTTGTGCTAGATGAACGAACGTCTCTCCACATGCTAAGTTTGAGAGATAAATGTGTGTGAAAGAAGTCCTTCAACTAGCTTGTTGGGAACACAAAGTTTCTTTTCAGTTTCCAACTCCAATCCATACATATATATGGGAAGGTACTAGCTCCAACTCGGTTTTACAGTGAAAACTGCAGGAACTTCAAACCGGCACTAGGAAACAGACTGAGAAACCAGAGTAAAAGTTTCTCCTGCAACCCGTTCCCTTTGTGCTAGATGAACGAACGTCTCTCCACATGCTCAGTTTTGAGAGATAAGTGTGTGTGAAAGCCGTCCTTCAACTAGCTTGTTGGGAACACAAAGTTTCTTTTCAGTTTCCAACTCCACTCCATACATATATATGGGAAGGTACTAGCTCCAACTCGGTTTTACAGTGAAAACTGCAGGAACTTCAAACCGGCACTAGGAAACAGACTGAGAAACCAGAGTAAAAGTTTCTCCTGCAACCCGTTCCCTTTGTGCTAGATGAACGAACGTCTCTCCACATGCTCAGTTTTGAGAGATAAGTGTGTGTGAAAGCCGTCCTTCAACTAGCTTGTTGGGAACACAAAGTTTCTTTTCAGTTTCCAACTCCACTCCATACATATATATGGGAAGGTACTAGCTCCACCTCGGTTTTACAGTGAAAACTGCAGGAACTTCAAACCGGCACTAGGAAACAGACTGAGAAACCAGAGTAAAAGTTTCTCCTGCAACCCGTTCCCTTTGTGCTAGATGAACGAACGTCTCTCCACATGCTCAGTTTTGAGAGATAAGTGTGTGTGAATGCCGTACTTCAACTAGCTTGTTGGGAACACAAAGTTTCTTTTCAGTTTCCAACTCCACTCCATACATATATATGGGAAGGTACTAGCTCCAACTCGGTTTTACAGTGAAACTGCAGGAACATCAAACCAGGCACTAGGAAACAGACTGAGAAACCAGAGTAAAAGTTTCTCCTGCAACCCGTTCCCTTTGTGCTAGATGAACGAACGTCTCTCCACATGCTCAGTTTTGAGAGATAAGTGTGTGTGAAAGCCGTCCTTCAACTAGCTGTTGGGAACACAAAGTTTCTTTTCAGTTTCCAACTCCACTCCATACATATATATGGGAAGGTACTAGCTCCAACTCGGTTTTACAGTGAAAACTGCAGGAACTTCAAACCGGCACTAGGAAACAGACTGAGAAACCAGAGTAAAAGTTTCTCCTGCAACCCGTTCCCTTTGTGCTAGATGAACGAACGTCTCTCCACATGCTCAGTTTTGAGAGATAAGTGTGTGTGAAAGCCGTCCTTCAACTAGCTTGTTGGGAACACAAAGTTTCTTTTCAGTTTCCAACTCCACTCCATACATATATATGGGAAGGAACTAGCTCCAACTCGTTTTACAGTGAAAACTGCAGGAACTTCAAACCGGCACTAGGAAACAGACTGAGAAACCAGAGTAAAAGTTTCTCCTGCAACCCGTTCCCTTTGTGCTAGATGAACGAACGTCTCTCCACATGCTCAGTTTTGAGAGATAAGTGTGTGTGAAAGCCGTACTTCAACTAGCTTGTTGGGAACACAAAGTTTCTTTTCAGTTTCCAACTCCAATCCATACATATATATGGGAAGGTACTAGCTCCAACTCGGTTTTACAGTGAAAACTGCAGGAACTTCAAACCGGCACTAGGAAACAGACTGAGAAACCAGAGTAAAAGTTTCTCCTGCAACCCGTTCCCTTTGTGCTAGATGAACGAACGTCTCTCCACATGCTCAGTTTTGAGAGATAAGTGTGTGTGAAAGCCGTCCTTCAACTAGCTTGTTGGGAACACAAAGTTTCTTTTCAGTTTCCAACTCCACTCCATACATATATATGGGAAGGTACTAGCTCCAACTCGGTTTTACAGTGAAAACTGCAGGAACTTCAAACCGGCACTAGGAAACAGACTGAGAAACCAGAGTAAAGTTTCTCCTGCAACCCGTTCCCTTTGTGCTAGATGAACGAACGTCTCTCCACATGCTCAGTTTTGAGAGATAAGTGTGTGTGAAAGCCGTTCTTCAACTAGCTTGTTTGAAACACAAGTTTCTTTTCAGTTTCGAACTCCACTCCATACATATATATGGGAAGGTACTAGCTCCAACTCGGTTTACAGTGAAAACTGCAGGAACATTCAAACCAGGCACTAGGAAACAGACTGAGAACCAGCAGTAAAAGTTTCTCCTGCAACCCGTTCCCTTTGTGCTAGATGAACGAACGTCTCTCCACATGCTCAGTTTTGAGAGTATAAGTGTGTGTGAAAGCCGTCTTCAACTAGCTTGTTGGAACACAAAGTTTCTTTTCAGTTTCCAACTCCACTCCATACATATATATGGGAAGGAACTAGCTCCAACTCGGTTTTACAGTGAAAACTGCAGGAACTTCAAACCGGCACTAGGAAAACAGACTGAGAAACCAGAGTAAAAGTTTCTCCTGCAACCCGTTCCCTTTGTGCTAGATGAACGAACGTCTCTCCACATGCTCAGTTTTGAGAGATAAGTGTGTGTGAAAGCCGTCCTTCAACTAGCTTGTTGGGAACACAAAGTTTCTTTTCAGTTTCCAACTCCACTCCATACATATATATGGGAAGGTACTAGCTCCAACTCGGTTTTACAGTGAAACTGCAGGAACTTCAAACCGGCACTAGGAAACAGACTGAGAAGCCAGAGTAAAGTTTCTCCTGCAACCCGTTCCATTTGTGCTAGATGAACGAACGTCTCTCCACATGCTCAGGTTTGAGAGATAATTGTGTGTGAAGCCGTCCTTCACCTAGCTTGTTGGGAACACAAGTTCTTTTCAGTTTCCAACTCCACTCCATACATATATATGGGGAAGGTACTAGCTCCACCTCGGTTTTACAGTGAAAACTGCAGGCGAACATCAAACCGGCACTAGAAACAGACTGAGAAACCAGAGTAAAAGTTTCTCCTGCAACCCGTTCCCTTTGTGCTAGATGAACGAAAGTCTCTCCACATGCTCAGTTTTGAGAGATAAGTGTTTGGTGGAAAGCCCGTCTTCACCTAGCTTGTTGGGAACACAAAGTTTATTTTCAGTTTTCCAACTCCACTCCATACATATATATGGGGAAGGTACTAGCTCCAACTCGGTTTACAGTGAAACTGCAGGAACTTCAAACCAGGCACTAGGAAACAGACTGAGAAACCAGCAGTAAAAGTTTCTCCTGCAACCCGTTTCCCTTTGTGCTAGATGAACGAACGTCTCTCCACATGCTAAGTTTTGAGAGAAAGTGTGTGTGAAAGCACGTCCTTACACTAGATTGCTTCGGGAACATCAAGTTCCTTTCAGTTTCCAATCTCCCACTCCATACATCTATATGGGAAGGTACTAGCTCCAACTCGGTTTTACAGTGAAAACTGCAGGAACATCA
>NW_022587998.1:0-28217 GCF_009834535.1 Camelus ferus | reverse complement strand
ATATATATGTATGTAGTGAGGTTTCCAATGAAAGAAATTTTGTGTTCCCAACAAGATAAGTGAGCAAGGATCCACACACTTTCTCTCCACAAATGAGCATGTGGATAGAGGTTCGTTCAAATAACACTGGGGAACTGTTTGCTGGAGCAATTAATGGTATCTCCTTTTGTTTCCTAGTGCCGGTTTGATGTTCCTACAGTTTTCAATTTAACCGAGTGAGCGCGTACTTTTCCCATTATTGGAAAGAAGTGCACTTTCCAACTGAAACGGAATCTATCTGTTCCCAAAAGCTATTGTAGGCGGCATTCACAAACACTTCTGTCTAGAACTGAGCATAAAGAGAGAGTTCGTTAAACTAGCACAATTGGAACGGTTTGCAGGATAAACACTTACAATGGTTTCTCTCTGTTCCTAGTGCCGGTTTGCAATTCCTGCAGTTTTATTGTAAACCCAAGTTGGAGCTAGTACCTCCTCTATATATGTAATGTAGTGCAGATTGGAAATTAACAATTTTTGTTTTCAAATAAGCAAGGTTGCAAAACGCCTTTACACTCACTTTTCTGTCAGACCTGGATTGTAGAGAGACGTTCTTTCAACTAACACAAGGGGAACGTTTGCATGAGAAATTGTTACTTGGTTTCACACTGTGTTTCCTGCGTGGTTTGAATTCCTGCAGTTTCACTGTAAACACGATGGGAACTTGTACCTCCCCTATATATATGTATGTAGTGAGAAGATTCCAACTGAAAGAACCTTGTGTCCCACAAGATAGGTGAAGCACGGCTTCACACACAGTTGTCCCTCAGAGAAATGCGCATGTGGAGAGTCGTTGTTCAACGACCAAAAGGGAAAAGCTTTGCAGTTGAACACGTACTCTGGTTATCTTTTTGTTTCCTAACCCGGTTTGATGTTCCTGCAGTTTTCACCGTAACACAAGATGAGGTATTACCTCCCCATATCTGTATGCAGGCAGTATTCCAACTGAAAAGGATACTATGTTTTCCGACAAGCTAGGAGAAGAACAGCTTTCACACACTATTATGTTCTCAGAATTGTGCATGAGCAGAGACTTTCTTTCAACGAGCACAAGGGGAACAGTATTCGGGGAAAACATTACTCTGGATTTTCAGTCTGCTCCTAGTGCAGGGATAAATTTCTTGCAGTTTACACTGAAAACCGGATTTGGAGCTAGTACTCATCATACATATGTATGTAATGCACTTTGCAGCTGAAAAGAAACTTGTGTTCCAACAAGTAAGTTGGAGGTTGCTTTCACACACACTATCACTCAGAACTGAGCATGTGGAGAGACGTTCGTTCCACCACAAAAAAATGGAACGGGTTGCAAGAGAAAACATTATCTGGTTTCTCAGGCTATTTCTAGTGCCAGTTTGAAGTTCCTGCAGTTTCCTGTAATCCGAGATTAAGCTTGTACCTCAGTATATATGTATGTAGTGCAGTTCCAAATGAAAAGAAATTTTTGGTTCCCAACAAGATAATTGAAGCAAGGATTCACACACACAGTTATCTCTTTGAAATGAGCATGTGGAGAGACGTTCGTTCAACGAACACAACTGGAAATATTTGCATGTTAACACATACTCTGGTTTCTCAGTCTTTTCCTAATGCCGTTTGATGTTCCTGCATATTCACCGTTATCCGAGATGTAGCTAGTACCTCCCTTATATAAGTATGTAGTGTAGATTAGAAATGAAAAGAAACTTTATTTTCCCAACAAGCTATTTGAAGCACGCCTTTAAGACCACTTATCTGTCAGACCTGAGTACGTAGAGAGACGTTCTTTCAACTAGACAAATGGTAAGCGTTGCAGGGGTAACACTTTTTCTGGTATCTAAGTCTGTGTCCTATTTCCGGTTTGAAGTTCCTGCAGTTTTCACTGTAAAACACAGTTGGAGCTACTACATACCCATATATATTTATGTAGTGCAGTTTCCAACTTAAATGAAACTTGTGTTCCCAACAATTAGGTGAAGTATGGCTTTCACACACACGTATCTCTCAGAAATGAGCATGTTGGAGAGACATTCGTTCAAATAGCACAAGGGGACCCGGGTGCAGGGGAAACTGTTATTCCTGGATTCTCACTGTGTCTCCTAGTGCCGTTTTTAAATTCCTGCATTTTCAGTGTAATACCGAGGTGGAGCTTGTACCCAGCCCATATATATGTATGTAGTGCAGATTCCAACTGTAAAGAAACTTTGTGTCCAACAATATATGTAAGCACGGCTTCCATAGCATTATCTCTCCGAAATGAGCATGTGGAGAGACGTTCCTTCAACGAACACAAAGGGAAAATTTACATTTGTAACACGTACTCTGGTTTCTCAGTTTCCTAATGCCAGTTTGATATTCCTGCAGCTTTCACCGTAAAACAGGAGATGTAGCTAGTTCCTCCACATATATATGGTATGTACTGCAGATTCCAACTGAAAGAACCAATGTGTTCCCAACAAGCTAGCTGAAGGACGGCTTTCACACACAATTATATCTCTGACTGAGCATGTGAAGAGGCTTTCTTTCCAATTGCACTAGGGTAATTAGTTGCAGTTGCAACACTTACTCTGGTTTCTAAGTGTACTTCCTAGTGCCCGGTTTGAATTTCCTACAGTTTTTAGTTTAAAAACGAGTTGGAGGTATTACCTCCTCATATAATTATATGTAGTGCAAATTCCAACTGAAAAGAAACTTTGTTTTCCCAGCAATCTAGGTGAAAGATGGCTTTCACACTCACTTATCTCTCTGAACTGAGCATGTGGAGAGACGTTCGTTCAAATAGCACAAGTGGAACTGTTTGCAGGGCTACACATACTCTGGTTTCTCAGTCTTTTCCTAGTGATGGTTTGAAGTTCGTACAGTTTTTACTTTGAACCGAGTTGGAATTACTACATAACCATATGAATAAATGAAGTGCAATTTCCTACTGAAAGGAAAGTCTGTGTTCCCTAGTAGCTAGGTGAAGGACGGCTTTCACACACACTTATCTCTCAGAACTGGGCATGTGGAGAAACGTTCATTTAAATAGCAGAAGGGGAAAGTTTTGCATGAGCAACAGTTACTCTGGTTTCTCAGTCAGTTTTCTAGTGCCTGTTTGAATTTCCTGCATTTTTCACCGTAAACTCCCGATGGAGCTATTTCCACCCATATATATGTATGCAGTGCAGATGCCAACTGAAAGAAACCTTGTTTTCCCTACAAGCTAGGAAAAGGACGGCTTTCACACACACTTTTCTCTCAGAACTAAGCATGTTGAGAGACTTTCGTTCAAAATAGAAAAAGGGGAACTTGTTGCAGGAGCAACACTTACTCTGGCTTCTCAGTCTGCTTTCTTATTGCCTGTTTGAAGTTGCTACAGATTTCAATTTTAACCCGAGTACGAGCTGGTACATCCCCATATATATAATTGTAGTGCACTTACCAACTGAAAAGGAACTATATTTTCCAAACAAGCTAGGTGAAGTACGGCTTTCACTCTCACTTATCACTCAGAAATGAGCATGTGGAGGGACGTTCTTTCAAGTAGCACAAATGGAACGGGAAGCAGGAGAAAAAATTCCTCTGGGTTCTCAGCCTGTTTCCTAGTGCCGGTTTCAAGTTACTGAAGTTTTCAGTGTAATACCTAGTTGGAGCTTGTACCAGACCATATATATGTATGTAGTGCAGTTTCCAAATGAAAAGAAATTTTGTGTTCCCAACAAGATAAGTGAAGCAAGGATTCCACACACAGTTATCTCTCCAAAATGAGCATGTGGAAAGAGGTTCGTTCAAATATCACTAGGGGAACTGTTTCCTGGAGCAACATTAACTGTGGTATCTCAGTTTGTTTCCTAGTGCCGGTTTGATGTTCCTACAGTTTTCAATTTAAACCCGAGTTGGAGCTAGTACTTTCCCATATATTGGAAAGAAGTGCACTTTCCAACTGAAAAGAATCTATATGTTCCCAACAAGCTATTGTAGGACGGCATTCACAAACACTTATGTCTAGAACTGAGCATGAAGAGAGACGTTCGTTCAACTAGCACAATTGGAACGGGTTGCAGGATAAACACTTACAATGGTTTCTCTCTCTGTTCCTAGTGCCGGTTTGCAATTCCTGCAGTTTTCATTGTAAACCCAAGTTGGAGCTAGTACCTCCCTATATATATGTATGTAGTGCAGATTGGAAATTAAAAGAAATTTTGTTTTCAAAATAAGCAATGTGCAAATCGCCTTTAACACTCACTTTTCTGTCAGACCTGAGTATGTAGAGAGACGTTCTTTCAACTAACACAAGGGGAACGCTTTGCATGAGAAACTGTTACTCTGGTTTCACACTGTGTTTCCTAGCGCCGGTTTGAATTTCCTGCAGTTTTCACTGTAAACCGATTGGGAACTTGTACCTCCCTATATATATGTATGTAGTGCAGATTCCAACTGAAAAGAACCTTTGTGTTCCCAACAAGATAGGTGAAGCACGGCTTCCACACACAGTTGTCCCTCAGAAATGAGCATGTGGAGAGTCGTTCGTTCAACGAACACAAAGGGAAAGCTTGCAGTTGTAACACGTACTCTGTTTTATGTTTTTTGTTTCCTAACCCCGGTTTGATGATCCTGCAGTTTTCACCGTAACCCCAAGATGTAGGTATTACCTCCCCATATTTGTATGCAGTGCAGTATCCAACTGAAAAGATACTATGTTTTCCCGACAAGCTAGGAGAAGAACAGCTTTCACACACTATTATGTCTCAGAATTGTGCATGAGCACAGACTTTCTTTCAACGAGCACAAGGGGAACGGTATTCAGGGGAAACAATTACTCTGGATTTTCAGTCTGCTTCCTAGTACAGGGATGAATTTCTTGCAGTTTACACTGAAAAACCGAGTTGGAGCTAGTACCACATCATACATATGTATGTAATGCACTTTGCAGCTGAAAAGAAACTTGTGTTCTCAACAAGTAAGTTGGAGGATGGCTTTCACACACACTTATCACTCAGAACTGAGCATGTGGAGAGATGTTCGTTCAACCACAAAAATGGAACGGGTTGCAAGAGAAAACATTACTCTGGTTTCTCAGGCTATTTCCTAGTGCCAGTTTGAAGTTCCTGCAGTTTTCCTTGTAATACCGAGATTAAGCTTGTACCTGCCAGTATATATGTATGTAGTGCAGTTTCCAAATGAAAATAAATTTTTTGTTCCCAACAAGATAATTGAAGCAAGGATTCCACACACAGTTATCTCTTTGAAATGAGCATGTGGAGAGACGTTCGTTCAACGAACACAACTGGAAGCATTTGCATTTGTAACACATACTCTGGTTTCTCAGTCTTTTTCCTAATGCCTGTTTGATGTTCCTGCATATTTCACCGTTATCCCGAGATGTAGCTAGTACCTCCCCTTATATAAGTATGTAGTGTAGATTAGAAATGAAAAGAAACTTTATTTTCCCAACAAGCTAGCTGAAGCACGCCTTTAAGATACACTTATCTGTCAGACCTGAGTACGTAGAGAGACGTTCTTTCAACTAGACAAATGGTAACGCGTTGCAGGGGTAACACTTTTTCTGGTATCTAAGTCTGTGTCCTATTTCCGGTTTGAAGTTCCTGCAGTTTTCACTGTAAAACACAGTTGGAGCTACTACCTACCCATATATATGTATGTAGGTGCAGTTTCCAACTTAAATGAAACTTTGTGTTCCCAACAAGTTAGGTGAAGTATGGCTTTCACACACACGTATCTCTCAGAATGAGCATGTGGAGAGACATTCGTTCAAATAGCACAAGGGGACCCGGGTGCAGGGGAAACTGTTAGTCTGGATTCTCACTGTGTTTCCTAGTGCCGTTTGGAAGTTCCTGCATTTTTCAGTGTAATACCGAGTTGGAGCTTGTACCAGCCCATATATATGTATGTAGTGCTGATTCCAACTGTAAAGAACCTTTGTGTTCCCAACAAGATAGGTGAAGCAAGGCTTCCACACACAGTTGTCCCTCAGAAATGAGCATGTGGAGAGTCGTTCGTTCAACGAACACAAAGGGAAAAGCTTGCAGTTGTAACACGTACTGTGGTTTTACTTTTTGTTTTCTAACGCCGGTTTGATGTTCCTGCAGTTTTCACCATAACCCCAAGATGAAGGTACTACCTCCCCATATCTGTATGCAGTGCAGTTTCCAACTGAAAAGATACTTTGTTTTCCCAACAAGCTAGGTGAAGAACAGCTTTCACACACCATTATGTCTCAGAACTGTGCATGAGCAGAGACTATCTTTCAACGAGCACAAGGGGAACGGTATTCAGGGAAACAATTACTCTGGATTTTCAGTCTGCTTCCTAGTGCAGGGATGAATTTCTTGCAGTTTTCACTGAAAAACGGATTTGGTGCTAGTACCACATCATACATATGTATGTAATGCACTTTGCAGCTGAAAAGAAACTTGTGTTCTCAACAAGTAATTTGGAGGACGGCTTTCACACACACTTATCACTCAGAACTGAGCATGTGGAGAGACTTTCGTTCAACTTGCAAAAATGGAACGGGTTGCAGGAGAAAACATTACTCTGGTTTCTCAGGCTATTTCCTAGTGCCGGTTGAAGTTCCTGCACTTTCCGTGTAATACCGAGATTAAGCTTGTACCTGCCAATATATATGTATGCAGTGCAGTTTCCAAATGAAAAGAAATTTTGTGTTCCCAACAAGATAAGTGAAGCAAGGATTCCACACACAGTTATCTCTTTGAAATGAGCATGTGGAGAGACGTTCGTTCAACGAACACAACTGGAAAAATTTGCATTTGTAACACATACACTGGTTTCTCAGTCGTTTTCCTAATGCCTGTTTGATGTTCCTGCAGATTTCACCGTAAACCCGAGATATATCTAGTACCTCACCTTATATAAGTATGTAGTGTAGATTAGAAATGAAAAGAAACTTTATTTTCCCAACAAGCTATTTGAAGCACGCCTTTAAGACACACTTATCTGTCAGACCTGAGTACGTAGAGAGACGTTCTTTCAACTAGCAAAATGGTAACGGGTTGCAGGGGTAACGTTTTTTCTGGTATCTCAGTCTTTGTCCTAGTTCCGGTTTGAAGTTCCTGCAGTTTTCACTGTAAAACACAGTTGGAGCTAGTACTTACCCATATATATGTATGTAGTGCAGTTTCCAACTTAAATGAAACTTTGTGTTCCCAACAAGTTAGGTGAAGTACGGCTTTCACACACACGTATCTCTCAGAAATGAGCATGTGGAGAGACATTCGTTCAAATAGCACAAGGGGAACCGGGTGCAGGTGGAACTGTTACTCTGGATTCTCACTGTGTTTCCTAGTGCCGTTTTGAAGTTCCTGCAGTTTTCAGTGTAATACCGAGGTGGAGCTTGTACCAGCCCATATATATGTATGTAGTGCAGATTCCAACTGTAAAGAAACTTTGTGTTCCCAACAAGATAGGTGAAGCTCGGCTTCCATACACATTTATCTCTCCGAAATGAGCATGTGGAGAGACGTTCCTTCAACGAACACAAAGGGAAAATTTACAATTTTAACACGTAATCTGGTTTCTCAGTTTCCTAATGCCAGTTTGATATTCTTGCAGCTTTCACCGTAAACAGGAGATGTAGCTAGTACCTCCACATATATATGTATGTACTGCAGATTCCAACTGAAAGAATCAATGAGTTCCCATCAAGCTAGCTGAAGGACGGCTTTCACACACAATTATATCTCTGAACTGAGCATGTGAAGAGGCTTTCTTTCCAATTGCACTAGGGTAATTGGTTGCAGTTGCAACACTTACTCTGGTTTCTAAGTGTACTTCCTAGTGCCGGTTTGAATTTCCTACAGTTTTATTTTAAAAACGAGTTGGAGGTATTACCCTCCTCATATAATTATATGTAGTGCAAATTCCAACTGAAAAGAATCTTTGTTTTCCCAACATTCTAGGTGAAAGACGACTTTCACACTCACATATCTCTCTGAAGTGAGCATGTGGAGAGACGTTCGTTCAAATAGCAGAAGTGGAAATTTTGCAGGGCAACACGTACTCTGGTTTCTCAGTCTTTTCCTAGTGCCGGTTTGAAGTTCGTACAGTTTTTACTTTGAACCGAGTTGGAATTACTACATATCCATATAAATAAATGAAGTGCAATTCCTACTTAAAGGAAAGTCTGTGTTCCCTAGTAGCTATGTGAAGGACGGCTTTAACACACACTTATCTCTCAAAACTGTGTATGTGGAGAAACGTTCGTTTAAATAGCAGAAGGGGAAAGTTTTGCATGAGCAACACTTACTCTGGTTTCTCAGTCAGTTTTCTAGTGCCTGTTTGAATTTCCTGCATTTTTCACCGTAAATTCCAGATGGAGCTATTACCACCCATATATATGTATGCAGTGCAGATCCCAACTGAAAAGAAACCTTGTTTTCCCTACAAGCTAGGAAAAGGACGGTTTTCACACACATTTTTCTCTCAGAACTAAGCATGTTGAGAGACTTTCGTTCAAATAGAAAAAGGGGAACTTGTTGCAGGGGCAACAATTACTCTGGCTTCTCAGTCTGTTTCCTAGTGCCTGTTTGAAGTTGCTACAGTTTTCAATTTTAACCCGAGTACGAGCTGGTACCTCCCCATATATATGAATGTACTGCACTTTCCAACTGAAAAGAAACTATATTTTCCCAACAAGCTAGGTGAAATACGGCTTTCACACTCACTTATCACTCAGAACTGAGCATGTGGAGGGACGTTCTTTCAAGTAGCACAAATGGAACGGGAAGCAGGAGGAAAAATCCCTCTGGATTCTCAGTTTGTTTTCTTGTGCCGGTTTCAAGTTCCTGCACTTTTCCGTGTAATACCGAGATTTAGCTTGTACCTGCCAATATATATGTATGTAGTGCAGTTTCCAAATGAAAAGAAATTTTGTGTTCCCAACAAGATAAATGAAGCAAGGATTCTACAAACAGTTATCTCTCAAAAATGAGCATATGGAGAGAAGTTCGTTCAAATAGCACAAGGGGAACTGGTTGCTGGAGAAACATTTACTCTGGTATCTCAGTCTTTTTCCTAGTGCCGGTTTGATGATCCAACAGATTTCAATTTAAACACGAGTTGGTGCTAGTACCTCCCCATATATTGGAAATTATTGCACTTTCCAACTGAAAAGAATCTCTATGTTCCCAACAAGCTACTGAAGGACGGCATTCACAAACACTTATCCCTTAGAACTGAGCATGAAGAGAGACGTTCGTTCAACTAGCACAAGTGGAACGGGTTGCAGGATAAACACTTACTCTGGTTTCTCACTCTGTTCCTAGTGCCAGTTTGAAATTCCTGCAGTTTTCATTGTAAACCCTAGTTGGAGCTAGTACCTCCCTATATATATGTATGTAGTGCAGATTGGAAATTAAAACAAATTTTGTTTTCAATATAAGCATTGTGCAAAACGCCTTTAACAGTCACTTTTCTCTCAGACCTGAGTATGTAGAGATACGTTCTTTCAACTAGCACAAGTGGAACGGGTTGCATGAGAAATTCTTACTCTGGTTTCTCACTGTGTTTCCTAGTGCCGGTTTGAATTTCCTGCAGTTTTCACTGTAAACACGATTGGGAACTTGTACCTCCCTATATATATGTATGTAGTGCAGATTCCAACTGAAAAGAAACTTTGTGTTCCCAACAAGATAGGTGAAGCACGGCTTCCACACACAGTTGTCCCTCAGAAATGAGCATGTGGAGAGTCGTTCGTTCAACGAACACAAAGGGAAAAGCTTGCAGTTGTAACACGTACTCTGGTTTTTCTTTTTGTTTCCTAACGCCGGTTTGATGTTCCTGCAGATTTCACCGTAACCCCAAGATGTAGGTATTACCTCCCCATATCTTTATGCAGTGCAGTTTCCAACTGAAAAGATACTTTGTTTTCCCAACAAGCTAGGTGAAGAACAGCTTTCACACACCATTATGTCTCAGAACTGTGCATGAGCAGAGACTATCTTTCAACGAGCACAAGGGGAACGGTATTCAGGGGAAACAATTACTCTGGATTTTCAGTCTGTTTCCTAGTGCAGGGATGAATTTCTGGCAGTTTTCACTGAAAACCGGATTTGGAGCTAGTACCTCATCATACATATGTATGTAATGCACTTTGCAGCTGAAAAGAAACTTGTGTTCTCAACAAGTAATTTAAAGGACGGCTTTCACACACACTTATCACTCAGAACTGAGCATGTGGAGAGACGTTCGTTCAACTAGCAAAAAATGGAACGGGTTGCAAGAGAAAACATTACTCTGGTTTCTCAGGCTATTTCCTAGTGCCAGTTTGAATTTCCTGCAGTTTTCCGTGTAATACCGAGATTAAGCTTGTACCTGACAGTATATATGTATGTAGTGCAGTTTCCAAATGAAAAGAAATTTTGTGTTCCCAACAAGATAAGTGAAGCAAGGATTCCACACACAGTTATCTCTTTGAAATGAGCATGTGGAGAGACGTTCGTTCTAACGAACACAACTGGAAAAATTTGCATTTGCAACACATACTCTGGTTTCTCAGTCTTATTCCTAATGCCTGTTTGATGTTCCTGCAGATTTCACCGTAAACCCGAGATGTAGCTAGTACCTCCGTTTATATAATATGTAGTGTAGATTAGAAATGTAAAGAAACTTTATTTTCCCAGCAAGCTATTTGAAGCACGCCTTTAAGACCCACTTATCTGTCAGAACTTAGTACGTAGAGAGACGTTCTTTCAACTAGCAAAATGGTAACGCGTTGCAGGGGTAACACTTTTTCTGGTATCTAAGTCTGTGTCCTAGTTCCGGTTTGAAGTTCCTGCAGTTTTCACTGTAAAACACAGTTGGAGCTACTACCTACCCATATATATGTATGTAGTGCAGTTTCCAACTTAAATGAAACTTTGTGTTCCCAACAAGTTAGGTGAAGTACGGCTTTCACACACACGTATCTCTCAGAAATGAGCATGTGGAGAGACATTCGTTCAAATAGCACAAGGGGACCCGGGTGCAGGGGAAATTGTTACTCTGGATTCTCACTGTGTTTCCTAGTGCCGTTTTGAAGTTCCTGCAGTTTTCAGTGTAATACCGTGGTGGAGCTTTTACCAGCCCATATATATGTATGTAGTGCAGATCCCAACTGTAAAGAAACTTTGTGTTCTCAACAAGATATGTGAAGCACGGCTTTCATACTCATTTATCACTCCGAAAAGAGCATGTGGAGAGACGTTCGTTCAACGAACACAAAGGGAAAATTTACAGTTGTAACACGTACTCTGGTTTCTCAGTTTCCTAATGCCAGTTTGATATTCTTGCAGCTTTCACCGTAAACAGGAGATGTAGCTAGTACCTCCACATATATATGTATGTACTGCAGATTCCAACTGAAAAAACAATGTGTTCCCAACAAGCTAGGTGAAGGACTGCTTTCACACACACATTTATCTCAGACCTGAGCATGTGAAGAAGCTTTCTTTCCATTAGCACTAGGGTAATTGTTTGCAGTTGCAACACTAACTCTGGTTTCTAAGCGTGCTTCCTAGTGCCAGTTTGAAATTTCTACAGTTTTTAGATTAAAACCGAGTTGGATGTAGTACCTCCTCATATAAGTGTATGTAGTGCAATTTACAACTGAAACGAATCTTTGTGTTCCGAACAAGCTAGGTGAAAGACGGCTTTCACACTCACATATCTCTCTGAACAGAGCAAGTGGAGAGACTTTCGTCCAAATAGCCCAAGTGGAACGGGTTGCAAGAGCAACACTTACTCTGGTTTCTCAGTCTGTTTCTTAGTGCCGGTTTGAAGTTCGTACAGTTTTTACTTTGAAACCGATTTGGAGATACTACCTCCCCATATAAATAAATGAAGTGCAATTTCCTACTGAAAGGAAAGTCTGTGTTCCCTAGAAGCTAGGTGAAGGATGGCTTTCACACACACTCATCTCTCAGAACTGAGCATATGGAGAAATGTTCGTTTAAATAGCAGAAGGGGAAAGTTTTGCATGAGCAACACTTACTCTGGTTTCTCAGTCTGTTTTCTAGTGCCTGTTTGAATTTCTTCCAATTTTCACCGTAAAATCTAGATGGAGCTACTACCTCCCATATATATGTATGCAGTGCAGATACCAACTGAAAGGAAACCTTGTTTTCCCTGCAAGCTAGGAAAAGGACGGCTTTCACACACACTTTTCACTCAGAAGTAAGCATGTTGAGAGACTTTCTTTCAAATAGAAAAAGAGGAACGTGTTGGAGGAGCAACACTTACTCTGGCTTCTCAGTCTGTTTCCTTGTGCCTGTTTGAAGTTCCTACAGTTTTCAATTTTAACCCGAGTTCGAGCTGGTACCTCCCCAAATATAAGAATATAGTTCACTTTCCAACTGAAAAGAAACTATATTTTCCAAACAAGCTAGGTGAAGTACGGCTTTCACACTCACTTATCACTCAGAACTGAGCATGGGGAGAGAAGTTTTTCAACTAGCACAAATGGAAAGAGATGCAGGAGAAAAAAATTCCTCTGGTTTCTCAGTCTGTTTCCTAGTTCTGGTTTCAAGTTCCTGCAGTTTTCATTGTAATACCGAGTTGGAGCTTGTACCAGCCCATATATATGTATGTAGTGCAGTTTCCAAATGAAAAGAAATTTTGTGTTCCCAACAAGATAAGTGAAGCAAGGATTCCACACACAGTTATCTCTGTGAAATGAGCATGTGGAGAGAAGTTCGTTCAAATAGCACAAGGGGAATTGGTTGCTGGTGCAACATTTACTCTGGTATCTCAGTCTGTTTCCTAGTGCCGGTTTGATGTTCCTACAGTTTTCAATTTAAACCCGAGTTGGAGCTAGTACCTCCCCATATATTTGAAAGAAGTGCACTTTCCAACTGAAAAGAAACTATATGTTCCCCACAAGCTACTGAAGGACGGCATTCACAAACACTTATCTCTTAAAACTGAGCATGAAGAGAGACGTTCGTTCAACTAGCACAATTGGAACGGGTTGCAGGATACACACTTACTCTGGTTTCTATCTCTGTTCCTAGTGCCGGTTTGAAATTCCTGCAGTTTACATTGTAAACCCAAGTTGGAGCTAGTACCTCCCTATATATATGTATGTAGTGCAGATTGGAAATTAAAAGACATTTTGTTTTCAAAACAAGCAAGGTGCAAAACGTCTTTAACACTCACTTTTCTGTCAGACCTGAGTATGTAGAGAGACGTTCTTTCAACTAACACAAGGGGAACGGTTTCCATGAGAAACTGTTACTCTGGTTTCTCACTGTGTTTCCTAGTGCCGGTTTGAATTTCCTGCAGTTTTCACTGTAAAACCGAGTTGGAGCTAGTACCTCCCCATATATATGTATGGAGAGTAGTTTGCAACTGTATAGAAACTTTGTGTTCCCAACAAGCTAGGTGAAGGACGGCTTTCACACACACTTATCATTCAGAACTGAGCATGTGGATAGACGTTCGTTCAACGAACACAACTGGAAAAATTTGCATTTGTAACACATACTCTGGTTTCTCAGTCTTTTTCCTAATGCCTGTTTGATGTTCCTGCAGATTTCACCGTAAACCCGAGATGTAGCTAGTACCTCCCCTTATATAAGTATGTAGTGTATATTAGAAATGAAAAGAAACTTTATTTTCCCAACAAGCTAGTTGAAGCACGCCTTTAAGACACACTTATCTGTCAGACCTGAGTACGTAGAGAGACGTTCTTTCAACTAGCAAAATGGTAACGGTTGCAGAGGTAAAACTTTTTCTGGTATCTAAGTCTGTGTCCTAGTTCCGGTTTGAAGTTCCTGCAGTTTTCACTGTAAAACACAGTTGGAGCTAGAACCTACCCATACATATGTATGTAATGCAGTTTCCAACTTAAGTGAAACTTTGTGTTCCCAACAAGTTATGTGATGTACGGCTTTCCCACACACGTATCTCTCAGAAATGAGCATGTGTAGAGACATTCATTCAAATAGCACAAGGGGACCCGGGTGCAGGGGAAAATGTTACTCTGGATTCTCACTGTGTTTCCTAGTGCCGTTTTGAAGTTCCTGCAGTTTTCAGTGTAATACAGATTTGGAGCTTGTACGAGCCCATATATATGTATGTATTGAAGATTCCAACTGTAAACAAACTTTGTGTTCCCAACAAGATAGGTGAAGCACGGCTTCCATACACAGTTATCCCTCCGAAATGAGTATGTGGAGAGACGTCCGTTCAACGAACACAAAGGGAACAGGATATATTTGTAACACGTACTCTGGTTTCTCAGTCTGTTTCCTAAATACGGTTTGATGTTCTTGCAGCTTTCACCGTAAAGAGGAAATGTAGCTAGTACCCTCCACATATATATGTATGTCCTGCAGATACCAACTGAAAGAAACAATGTTTTCCCAACAAGCTAGGTGAAGGACGGCTTTCACACACACTTATATCTCAGAACTGAGCATGTGAAGAGGCTTTCAATCCAATAGCACTAGGGTAACGAGTTGCATTGCAACTCTTACTCAGGTGTCTAAGCGTGCTTCCTAGTGCCGGTTTGAAATTCCTACAGTTTCTAGATTAAACCGAGTTGGATGTAGTACCAACTCATATAAGTGTATGTAGTACAATTTACAACTGATAAGAATATTTGTGTTCCGAACAAGCTAGGTGAAAGACGGCTTTCACACTCACATATCTCTCTGAACAGAGCAAGTGGAGAGACTTTCGTCCAAATAGCCCAAGTGGAACGGGTTGCAAGAACAACACTTACTCTGGTTTCTCAGTCTGATTCCTAGTGCCGATTTGAAGTTCGTACAGTTTTTACTTTGAAACCGAGTTGGAGCTACTACCTCCCCATATAAATAAATGAAGTGCAATTTCCTACTTAAAGGAAAGTCTGTGTTCCCTAGAAGCTAGGGGAAGGACGGCTTTCACACAGAATTATCTCTCAGAACTGAGCATGTCGAGAAACTTTCGTTTAAATAGCAGAAGGGGAAAGTTTTGCATGAGCAACACTTACTCTGGTTTCTCAGTCTGTTTCCTAGTGCCAGTTTCAAATTCTGCAGTTTTCTCTGTAATACCGAGTTGGAGCTTGTACCAGCCCATATATATGTATGTAGTGAAGATTCCAACTGTAAAGAAACTTTGTGTTCCCAACAAGATAGGTGAAGCACGGCTTCCATACACATTTATCTCTCCGAATTGAGCATGTGGAGAGACGTTCGTTCAACGAACACAAAGGGAAAATTTACAGTTTTAAAACGTATACTTTTTTCTCAGTTTCCTAATGCAAGTTTGATATTCTTGCAGCTTTCACCGTAAACAGGAGATGTAGCTAGTACCTCCACATATATATGTATGTACTGCAGATTCCAACTGAAAAAATCAATGTGTTCCCAACAAGCTAGCTGAAGGACGGCTTTCACACACAATTATATCTCTGAACTGAGCATGTGAAGAGGCTTTCTTTCCAATTGCACTAGGGTAATTGGTTGCAGTTGCAACACTTACTCTGGTTTCTAAGTGTTCTTCCTAGTGCCGGTTTGAATTTACTACAGTTTTTATTTAAAAACGAGTTGGAGGTATTACCTCCTCATATAATTATATGTAGTGCAAATTCCAACTGAAAAGAATCTTTGTTTTCCCAACAATCTAGGTGAAAGACGACTTTCACACTCACATATCTCTCTGAAGTGAGCATGTGGAGAGACGTTCGTTCAAATAGCAGAAGTGGAAATTTTTGCAGGACAACACGTACTCTGGTTTTCTCAGTCTTTTCCTAGTGCCGGTTTGAAGTTCGTACAGTTTTTACTTTGAAACCGAGTTTGAATTACTACATACCCATATAAATAAATGAAGTGCAATTTCCTACTGAAAGGAAAGTCTGTGTTCCCTAGTAGCTATGTGAAGGACGGCTTTAACACAACACTTATCTCTCAAAACTGTGTATGTGGAGAAACGTTCGTTTAAATAGCAGAAGGGGAAAGTTTTGCATGAGCAACACTTACTCTGGTTTCTCAGTCAGTTTTCTAGTGCCTGTTTGAATTTCCTGCATTTTCACCGTAAATTCCAGATGGAGCTATTACCACCCATATATATGTATGCAGTGCAGATGCCCAACTGAAAAGAAACCTTGTTTTCCCTACAAGCTAGGAAAAGGACGGCTTTCACACACACTTTTCTCTCAGAACTAAGCATGTTGAGAGAAGTTCGTTCAAATAGCACAAGGGGAACTGGTTGCTGGAGCAACATTTACTCTGGTATCTCAGTCTGTTTCCTAGTGCCGGTTTGATGATCCTACAGTTTTCAATTTAAACCCGAGTTGGAGCTAGTACCTCCCCCATATATTTGAAATTAGTGCACATTCCAACTGAAAAGAATCTCTATGTTCCCAACAAGCTACTGAATGACGGCATTCACAAACACTTATCTCTTAGAACTGAGCATGAAGAGAGACGTTCGTTCAACTAGCACAAGTGGAACTGGTTGCAGGATAAACACTTACTCTGGTTTCTATCTCTGTTCCTAGTGCCGGTTTGAATTCCTGCAGTTTTCATTGTAATGCCAAGTTGGAGCTAGTACCTCCCTATATATATGTATGTAGTGCAGATTGGAAATTAAAAGAAATTTTGTTTTCAAAATAAGCATTGTGCAAAACGCCTTTAACACTCACTTTTCTCTCAGACCTGAGTATGTAGAGAGACGTTCTTTCAACTAACACAAGGGGAACGGTTTGCATGAGAAATTATTACTCTGATTTCTCACTGTGTTTCCTAGTGCCGGTTTGAATTTCCTGCAATTTTCACTGTAAACACGATTGGGAACTTGTACCTCCCTATATATATGTATGTAGTGCAGATTCCAACTGAAAAGAACCTTTGTGTTCCCAACAAGATAGGTGAAGCACGGCTTCCACACACAGTTGTCCCTCAGAAATGAGCATGTGGAGAGTCGTTCTTTCAACGAACACAAAGAGAATAGCTTGCAGTTTTAACACATACTCTGGTTTTTCTTTTTGTTTCCTAACGCCGGTTTGATGTTCCTGCAGATTTCACCGTAACCCCAAGATGTAGGTATTACCTCCCCATATCTGTATGCAGTGCAGTTTCCAACTGAAAAGATACTTTGTTTCCCAACAAGCTAGGTGAAGAACAGCTTTCACACACCATTATGTCTCAGAACTGTGCATGAGCAGAGACTATCTTTCAACGAGCACAAGGGGAACGGTATTCAGGGGAAACAATTACTCTGGATTTTCAGTCTGTTTCCTAGTGCAGGGATGAATTTCTGGCAGTTTTCACTGAAAACCTGATTTGGAGCTAGTACCTCATCATACATATGTATGTAATGCACTTTGCAGCTGAAAAGAAACTTGTGTTCTCAACAAGTAATTTAAAGGACGGCTTTCACACACACTTATCACTCAGAACTGAGCATGTGGAGAGACGTTCGTTCAACTAGCAAAAATGGAACGGGTTGCAAGAGAAAACATTACTCTGGTTTCTCAGGCTATTTCCTAGTGCCAGTTTGAATTTCCTGCAGTTTTCCGTGTAATACCGTGATTAAGCTTGTACCTGACAGTATATATGTATGTAGTGCAGTTTCCAAATGAAAAGAAATTTTGTGTTCCCAACAAGATAAGTGAAGCAAGGATTCCACACACAGTTATCTCTTTGAAATGAGCATGTGGAGAGACGTTCGTTCAACGAACACAACTGGAAAAATTTGCATTTGCAACACATACTCTGGTTTCTCAGTCTTATTCCTAATGCCTGTTTGATGTTCCTGCAGATTTCACCGTAAACCCGAGATGTAGCTAGTACCTCCGTTTATATAATATGTAGTGTAGATTAGAAATGTAAAGAAACTTTATTTTCCCAGCAAGCTATTTGAAGCACGCCTTTAAGACCCACTTATCTGTCAGACCTGAGTACGTAGAGAGACGTTCTTTCAACTAGCAAAATGGTAACGCGTTGCAGGGGTAACACTTTTTCTGGTATCTAAGTCTGTGTCCTAGTTCCGGTTTGAAGTTCCTGCAGTTTTCACTGTAAAACACAGTTGGAGCTACTACCTACCCATATATATGTATGTAGTGCAGTTTCCAACTTAAATGAAACTTTGTGTTCCCAACAAGTTAGGTGAAGTACGGCTTTCACACACACGTATCTCTCAGAAATGAGCATGTGGAGAGACATTCGTTCAAATAGCACAAGGGGTCCCGGGTGCAGGGGAAATTGTTACTCTGGATTCTCACTGTGTTTCCTAGTGCCGTTTTGAAGTTCCTGCAGTTTTCAGTGTAATACCGTGGTGGAGCTTTTACCAGCCCATATATATGTATGTAGTGCAGATTCCAACTGTAAAGAAACTTTGTGTTCTCAACAAGATATGTGAAGCACGGCTTTCATACTCATTTATCACTCCGAAAAGAGCATGTGGAGAGACGTTCGTTCAACGAACACAAAGGGAAAATTTACAGTTGTAACACGTACTCTGGTTTCTCAGTTTCCTAATGCCAGTTTGATATTCTTGCAGCTTTCACCGTAAACAGGAGATGTAGCTAGTACCTCCACATATATATGTATGTACTGCAGATTCCAACTGAAAAAACAATGTGTTCCCAACAAGCTAGGTGAAGGACTGCTTTCACACACACATTTATCTCAGACCTGAGCATGTGAAGAAGCTTTCTTTCCATTAGCACTAGGGTAATTGTTTGCAGTTGCAACACTAACTCTGGTTTCTAAGCGTGCTTCCTAGTGCCAGTTTGAAATTTCTACAGTTTTTAGATTAAAACCGAGTTGGATGTAGTACCTCCTCATATAAGTGTATGTAGTGCAATTTACAACTGAAACGAATCTTTGTGTTCCGAACAAGCTAGGTGAAAGACGGCTTTCACACTCACATATCTCTCTGAACAGAGCAAGTGGAGAGACTTTCGTCCAAATAGCCCAAGTGGAACGGGTTGCAAGAGCAACACTTACTCTGGTTTCTCAGTCTGTTTCTTAGTGCCGGTTTGAAGTTCGTACAGTTTTTACTTTGAAACCGATTTGGAGATACTACCTCCCCATATAAATAAATGAAGTGCAATTTCCTACTGAAAGGAAAGTCTGTGTTCCCTAGAAGCTAGGTGAAGGATGGCTTTCACACACACTCATCTCTCAGAACTGAGCATATGGAGAAATGTTCGTTTAAATAGCAGAAGGGGAAAGTTTTGCATGAGCAACACTTACTCTGGTTTCTCAGTCTGTTTTCTAGTGCCTGTTTGAATTTCTTCCAATTTTCACCGTAAAATCTAGATGGAGCTACTACCTCCCATATATATGTATGCAGTGCAGATACCAACTGAAAGGAAACCTTGTTTTCCCTGCAAGCTAGGAAAAGGACGGCTTTCACACACACTTTCACTCAGAAGTAAGCATGTTGAGAGACTTTCTTTCAAATAGAAAAAGAGGAACGTGTTGGAGGAGCAACACTTACTCTGGCTTCTCAGTCTGTTTCCTTGTGCCTGTTTGAAGTTCCTACAGTTTTCAATTTTAACCCGAGTTCGAGCTGGTACCTCCCCAAATATAAGAATATAGTTCACTTTCCAACTGAAAAGAAACTATATTTTCCAAACAAGCTAGGTGAAGTATGGCTTTCACACTCACTTATCACTCAGAACTGAGCATGGGGAGAGAAGTTTTTTCAACTAGCACAAATGGAAAGAGATGCAGGAGAAAAAAATTCCTCTGGTTTCTCAGTCTGTTTCCTAGTTCTGGTTTCAAGTTCCTGCAGTTTTCATTGTAATACCGAGTTGGAGCTTGTACCAGCCCATATATATGTATGTAGTGCAGTTTCCAAATGAAAAGAAATTTTGTGTTCCCAACAAGATAAGTGAAGCAAGGATTCCACACACAGTTATCTCTGTGAAATGAGCATGTGGAGAGAAGTTCGTTCAAATAGCACAAGGGGAATTGGTTGCTGGTGCAACATTTACTCTGGTATCTCAGTCTGTTTCCTAGTGCCGGTTTGATGTTCCTACAGTTTTCAATTTAAACCCGAGTTGGAGCTAGTACCTCCCCATATATTTGAAAGAAGTGCACTTTCCAACTGAAAAGAAACTATATGTTCCCCACAAGCTACTGAAGGACGGCATTCACAAACACTTATCTCTTAAAACTGAGCATGAAGAGAGACGTTCGTTCAACTAGCACAATTGGAACGGGTTGCAGGATACACACTTACTCTGGTTTCTATCTCTGTTCCTAGTGCCGGTTTGAAATTCCTGCAGTTTACATTGTAAACCCAAGTTGGAGCTAGTACCTCCCTATATATATGTATGTAGTGCAGATTGGAAATTAAAAGACATTTTGTTTTCAAAACAAGCAAGGTGCAAAACGTCTTTAACACTCACTTTTCTGTCAGACCTGAGTATGTAGAGAGACGTTCTTTCAACTAACACAAGGGGAACGGTTTCCATGAGAAACTGTTACTCTGGTTTCTCACTGTGTTTCCTAGTGCCGGTTTGAATTTCCTGCAGTTTTCACTGTAAAACCGAGTTGGAGCTAGTACCTCCCCATATATATGTATGGAGAGTAGTTTGCAACTGTATAGAAACTTTGTGTTCCCAACAAGCTAGGTGAAGGACGGCTTTCACACACACTTATCATTCAGAACTGAGCATGTGGATAGACGTTCGTTCAACGAACACAACTGGAAAAATTTGCATTTGTAACACATACTCTGGTTTCTCAGTCTTTTTCCTAATGCCTGTTTGATGTTCCTGCAGATTTCACCGTAAACCCGAGATGTAGCTAGTACCTCCCCTTATATAAGTATGTAGTGTATATTAGAAATGAAAGAAACTTTATTTTCCCAACAAGCTAGTTGAAGCACGCCTTTAAGACACACTTATCTGTCAGACCTGAGTACGTAGAGAGACGTTCTTTCAACTAGCAAAATGGTAACGGGTTGCAGAGGTAAAACTTTTTCTGGTATCTAAGTCTGTGTCCTAGTTCCGGTTTGAAGTTCCTGCAGTTTTCACTGTAAAACACAGTTGGAGCTAGAACCTACCCATACATATGTATGTAATGCAGTTTCCAACTTAAGTGAAACTTTGTGTTCCCAACAAGTTATGTGATGTACGGCTTTCACACACACGTATCTCTCAGAAATGAGCATGTGTAGAGACATTCATTCAAATAGCACAAGGGGACCCGGGTGCAGGGGAAAATGTTACTCTGGATTCTCACTGTGTTTCCTAGTGCCGTTTTGAAGTTCCTGCAGTTTTCAGTGTAATACAGATTTGGAGCTTGTACGAGCCCATATATATGTATGTATTGAAGATTCCAACTGTAAACAAACTTTGTGTTCCCAACAAGATAGGTGAAGCACGGCTTCCATACACAGTTATCCCTCCGAAATGAGTATGTGGAGAGACGTCCGTTCAACGAACACAAAGGGAACAGGATATATTTGTAACACGTACTCTGGTTTCTCAGTCTGTTTCCTAAATACGGTTTGATGTTCTTGCAGCTTTCACCGTAAAGAGGAAATGTAGCTAGTACCTCCACATATATATGTATGTCCTGCAGATACCAACTGAAAGAAACAATGTTTTCCCAACAAGCTAGGTGAAGGACGGCTTTCACACACACTTATATCTCAGAACTGAGCATGTGAAGAGGCTTTCAATCCAATAGCACTAGGGTAACGAGTTGCATTTGCAACTCTTACTCAGGTGTCTAAGCGTGCTTCCTAGTGCCGGTTTGAAATTCCTACAGTTTCTAGATTAAAACCGAGTTGGATGTAGTACCAACTCATATAAGTGTATGTAGTACAATTTACAACTGATAAGAATATTTGTGTTCCGAACAAGCTAGGTGAAAGACGGCTTTCACACTCACATATCTCTCTGAACAGAGCAAGTGGAGAGACTTTCGTCCAAATAGCCCAAGTGGAACGGGTTGCAAGAACAACACTTACTCTGGTTTCTCAGTCTGATTCCTAGTGCCGATTTGAAGTTCGTACAGTTTTTACTTTGAAACCGAGTTGGAGCTACTACCTCCCCATATAAATAAATGAAGTGCAATTTCCTACTTAAAGGAAAGTCTGTGTTCCCTAGAAGCTAGGGGAAGGACGGCTTTCACACAGAATTATCTCTCAGAACTGAGCATGTCGAGAAACTTTCGTTTAAATAGCAGAAAGGGAAAGTTTTGCATGAGCAACACTTACTCTGGTTTCTCAGTCTGTTTCCTAGTGCCAGTTTCAAATTCCTGCAGTTTTCTCTGTAATACCGAGTTGGAGCTTGTACCAGCCCATATATATGTATGTAGTGAAGATTCCAACTGTAAAGAAACTTTGTGTTCCCAACAAGATAGGTGAAGCACGGCTTCCATACACATTTATCTCTCCGAATTGAGCATGTGGAGAGACGTTCGTTCAACGACACAAAGGGAAAATTTACAGTTTTAAAACGTATACTTTTTTCTCAGTTTCCTAATGCAAGTTTGATATTCTTGCAGCTTTCACCGTAAACAGGAGATGTAGCTAGTACCTCCACATATATATGTATGTACTGCAGATTCCAACTGAAAAAATCAATGTGTTCCCAACAAGCTAGCTGAAGGACGGCTTTCACACACAATATATCTCTGAACTGAGCATGTGAAGAGGCTTTCTTTCCAATTGCACTAGGGTAATTGGTTGCAGTTGCAACACTTACTCTGGTTTCTAAGTGTTCTTCCTAGTGCCGGTTTGAATTTACTACAGTTTTTATTTTAAAAACGAGTTGGAGGTATTACCTCCTCATATAATTATATGTAGTGCAAATTCCAACTGAAAAGAATCTTTGTTTTCCCAACAATCTAGGTGAAAGACGACTTTCACACTCACATATCTCTCTGAAGTGAGCATGTGGAGAGACGTTCGTTCAAATAGCAGAAGTGGAAATTTTTGCAGGACAACACGTACTCTGGTTTCTCAGTCTTTTCCTAGTGCCGGTTTGAAGTTCGTACAGTTTTTACTTTGAAACCGAGTTGGAATTACTACATACCCATATAAATAAATGAAGTGCAATTTCCTACTGAAAGGAAAGTCTGTGTTCCCTAGTAGCTATGTGAAGGACGGCTTTAACACACACTTATCTCTCAAAACTGTGTATGTGGAGAAACGTTCGTTTAAATAGCAGAAGGGGAAAGTTTTGCATGAGCAACACTTACTCTGGTTTCTCAGTCAGTTTTCTAGTGCCTGTTTGAATTTCCTGCATTTTTCACCGTAAATTCCAGATGGAGCTATTACCACCCATATATATGTATGCAGTGCAGATGCCAACTGAAAAGAAACCTTGTTTTCCCTACAAGCTAGGAAAAGGACGGCTTTCACACACACTTTTCTCTCAGAACTAAGCATGTTGAGAGAAGTTCGTTCAAATAGCACAAGGGGAACTGGTTGCTGGAGCAACATTTACTCTGGTATCTCAGTCTGTTTCCTAGTGCCGGTTTGATGATCCTACAGTTTTCAATTTAAACCCGAGTTGGAGCTAGTACCTCCCCATATATTTGAAATTAGTGCACATTCCAACTGAAAAGAATCTCTATGTTCCCAACAAGCTACTGAATGACGGCATTCACAAACACTTATCTCTTAGAACTGAGCATGAAGAGAGACGTTCGTTCAACTAGCACAAGTGGAACTGGTTGCAGGATAAACACTTACTCTGGTTTCTATCTCTGTTCCTAGTGCCGGTTTGAAATTCCTGCAGTTTTCATTGTAATGCCAAGTTGGAGCTAGTACCTCCCTATATATATGTATGTAGTGCAGATTGGAAATTAAAAGAAATTTTGTTTTCAAAATAAGCATTGTGCAAAACGCCTTTAACACTCACTTTTCTCTCAGACCTGAGTATGTAGAGAGACGTTCTTTCAACTAACACAAGGGGAACGGTTTGCATGAGAAATTATTACTCTGATTTCTCACTGTGTTTCCTAGTGCCGGTTTGAATTTCCTGCATTTTCACTGTAAACACGATTGGGAACTTGTACCTCCCTATATATATGTATGTAGTGCAGATTCCAACTGAAAAGAACCTTTGTGTTCCCAACAAGATAGGTGAAGCACGGCTTCCACACACAGTTGTCCCTCAGAAATGAGCATGTGGAGAGTCGTTCTTTCAACGAACACAAAGAGAATAGCTTGCAGTTTTAACACATACTCTGGTTTTTCTTTTTGTTTCCTAACGCCGGTTTGATGTTCCTGCAGACTTTCACCGTAACCCCAAGATGTAGGTATTACCTCCCCATATCTGTATGCAGTGCAGTTTCCCAACTGAAAAGATACTTTGTTTCCCAACAAGCTAGGTGAAGAACAGCTTTCACACACCATTATGTCTCAGAACTGTGCATGAGCAGAGACTATCTTTCAACGAGCACAAGGGGAACGGTATTCAGGGGAAACAATTACTCTGGATTTTCAGTCTGCTTCCTAGTGCAGGGATGAATTTCTTGCAGTTTTCACTGAAAACCGGATTTGGAGCTAGTACCTCATCATACATATGTATGTAATGCACTTTGCAGCTGAAAAGAAACTTGTGTTCTCAACAAGTAAGTTAAAGGACGGCTTTCACACACACTTATCACTCAGAACTGAGCATGTGGAGAGACGTTCGTTCAACTTGCAAAAAGGAACGGGTTGCAAGAGAAAACATTACTCTGGTTTCTCAGGCTATTTCCTAGTGCCAGTTTGAAATTCCTGCAGTTTTCCGTGTAATACCGAGATTAAGCTTGTACCTGCCAATATATATGTATGTAGTGCAGTTTCCAAATGAAAAGAAATTTTGTGTTCCCAACAAGATAAGTGAAGCAAGGTTTCCACACACAGTTATCTCTTTGAAATGAGCATGTGGAGAGACGTTCGTTCAACGAACACAACTGGAAAAATTTGCATTTGCAACAACATACTCTGGTTTCTCAGTCTTTTTCCTAATGCCTGTTTGATGTTCCTGCAGATTTCACCGTAAACCGAGATGTAGCTAGTACCTCCCCTTATATAATATGAAGTGTAGATTAGAAATGAAAAGAAACTTTATTTTCCCACAAGCTATTTGAAGCACGCCTTTAAGACACACTTATCTGTCAGACCTCAGTACGTAGAGTGACGTTCTTTCAACTAGCAAAATGGTAACGCGTTGCAGGTGTAATTAATTTTTCTGGTATCTAAGTCTGTGTCCTAGTTCCGGTTTGAAGTTCCTGCAGTTTTCACTGTAAAACACAGTTGGAGCTAGTACCTACCCATATATATGTATGTATTGCAGTTTCCAACTTAAATGAAACTTGTGTTCCCAACAAGTTAGGTGAAGTACGGCTTTCACACACCGTATCTCTCAGAAATGAGCATGTGGAGAGACATTCGTTCAAATAGCACAAGTGGACACGGGTGCAGGGGAAACTGTTACTCTGGATTCTCACTGTGTTTCCTAGTGCCGTTTTGAAGTTCCTGCAATTTTCAGTGTAATACCGAGGTGGAGCTTGTACCAGACCATATATATGTATGTAGTGCAGATTCCATCTGTAAAGAAACTTTGTGTTCCCAACAAGATATGTGAAGCACGGCTTCCATACTCATTTATCACTCGGAATGAGCATGTGGAGAGACGTTCGTTCAACGAACACAAAGGGAAAATTTACAGTTGTAACACGTACTCTGGTTTCTCAGTTTCCTAATGCCAGTTTGATATTCTTGCAGCTTTCACCATAAACAGGAGATGTAGCTAGTACCTCCACATATATATGTATGTACTGCAGATTCCAACTGAAAGAATCAATGAGTTCCCATCAAGCTAGCTGAAGGACTGCTTTCACACACAATTATATCTCTGAACTGAGCATGTGAAGAGGCTTTCTTCCAATTGCACTAGGGGTAATTGGTTGCAGTTGCAAACTCTTACTCTGGTTTCTAAGTGTACTTCCTAGTGACGGTTTGAATTTCCTACAGTTTTTAGTTTAAAAACGAGTGTGAGGTATTAACTCCTCATATAATTATATGTAGTGCAAATTCCAACTGAAAAGAAGAACTTTGTTTCCCAACAATCTAGGGAAAGACGGCTTTCACACGCACATATCTCTCTGAACTGAGCATGTGGAGAGACTTTCGTTCAAATAGCACAAGTGGCAACTGTTTGCAGGGCACACTTACTCTGGTTTCTCAGTCTTTTACTAGTGCCGGTTTGAAGGTCGTTACAGTTTTTTATTTTGAACCCGAGTTGGAATTACTACATACCCATATAAATAAATGAAGTGCAATTTCCTACTGAAAGGAAAGTCTGTGTTCCCTAGTAGCTGTGAAGGACGGCTTTCACACACACTTATCTCTCAAAAATGTGTATGTGGAGAAACGTTCGTTTAAATAGCAGAAGGGGAAAGTTTGCATGAGCAACACTTACTCTGGTTTCTCAGTCAGTTTTCTAGTGCCTGTTTGAATTTCCTGCATTTTTCACCGTAAACTCCAGATGGAGCTATTACCACCCATATATGTATGCAGTGCAGATCCCAACTGAAAAGAAACCTTGTTTTCCCTACAAGCTAGGAAAAGGACGGTTTTCACACACATTTTTCTCTCAGAACTAAGCATGTTGAGAGACTTTCGTTCAAATAGAAAAAGGGGAACTTGTTGCAGGGCAACAATTACTCTGGCTTCTCAGTCTGTATCCTAGTGCCTGTTTGAAGTTGCTACAGTTTTCAATTTTAACCCGAGTACGAGCTGGTACCTCCCCATATATATGAATGTACTGCACTTCCAACTGAAAAGAAACTATATTTTCCCAACAAGCTAGGTGAATACGGCTTTCACACTCACTTATCACTCAGAACTGAGCATGTGGAGGGACGTTCTTTCAAGTAGCACAAATGGAACGGGAAGCAGGAGGAAAAATCCTCTGGTTTCTCAGTCTGTTTCCTTGTGCCGGTTTCAAGTTCCTGCACTTTTCGTGTAATACCGAGATTTAGATTGTACCTGCCATATATATGTATGTAGTGCAGTTTCCAAATGAAAAGAAATTTTGTGTTCCCAACAAGATAAATGAAGCAAGGATTCACACACAGTTATCTCTCCAAAAATGAGCATGGAGAGAAGTTCGTTCAAATAGCACAAGGGGAACTGGTTGCTGGAGCAACATTTACTCTGGTATCTCAGTCTTTTCCTAGTGCCGGTTTGATGATCCAACAGATTTCAATTTAAACGAGTTGGAGCTAGTACCTCCCATATATTGAAATTAGTGCACTTTCCAACTGAAAAGAATCTCTATGTTCCCAACAAGCTACTGAAGGACGGCATTCACAAACACTTATCCCTTAGAACTGAGCATGAAGAGAGACGTTCGTTCAACTAGCGCAAGTGGAACGGGTTGCAGGATAAACACTTACTCTGGTTTCTCACTCTGTTCCTAGTGCCGGTTTGAAATTCCTGCAGTTTTCATTGTAAACCCAAGTTGGAGCTAGTACCTCCCTATATATATGTATGTAGTGCAGATTGGAAATTAAAAGAAATTTTGTTTTCAATATAAGCATTGTGCAAAACGCCTTTAACAGTCACTTTTCTCTCAGACCTGAGTATGTAGAGAGACGTTCTTTCAACTAGCACAACTGGAACGGGTTGCATGAGAAATTCTTACTCTGGTTTCTCACTGTGTTTCCTAGTGCCGGTTTGAATTTCCTGCAGTTTTCACTGTAAACACGATTGGGAACTTGTACCTCCCTATATATATGTATGTAGTGCAGATTCCAACTGAAAAGAACTTTGTGTTCCCAACAAGATAGGTGAAGCACGGCTTCCACACACAGTTGTCCCTCAGAAATGAGCATGTGGAGAGTCGTTCGTTCAACGAACACAAAGGGAAAAGCTTGCAGTTGTAACACGTACTCTGGTTTTCTTTTTGTTTCCTAACGCCGGTTTGATGTTCCTGCAGATTTCACCGTAACCCAAGATGTAGGTATTACCTCCCCATATCTTTATGCAGTGCAGTTTCCAACTGAAAAGATACTTTGTTTTCCCAACAAGCTAGGTGAAGAACAGCTTTCACACACCATTATGTCTCAGAACTGTGCATGAGCAGAGACTTCTTTCAACGAGCACAAGGGGAACGGTATTCAGGGGAAACAATTACTCTGGATTTTCAGTCTGCTTCCTAGTGCAGGGATGAATTTCTTGCAGTTTTCACTGAAAACCGGATTTGGAGCTAGTACCTCATCATACATATGTATGTAATGCACTTTGCAGCT
>NW_022587997.1:0-28221 GCF_009834535.1 Camelus ferus | reverse complement strand
AACTTTGTGTTCCCAACAAGCTAGGTGAAGGACGGCTTTCACACACACTTATCTCTCAGAACTGAGCATGTGGAGAGACGTTCGTTCATCTAGCACAAAGGGAACGGGTTGCAGGAGAAACTTTTACTCTGGTTTCTCAGTCTGTTTCCTAGTGCCGGTTTGAAGTTCCTGCAGTTTTCACTGTAAAACCGAGTTGGAGCTAGTACCTCCCCATATATATGTATGGAGTGGAGTTTGCAACTGAAAAGAAACTTTGTGTTCCCAACAAGCTAGGTGAAGGACGGCTTTCACACACACTTATCTCTCAGAACTGAGCATGTGGAGAGACGTTCGTTCATCTAGCACAAAGGGAACGGGTTGCAGGAGAAACTTTTACTCTGGTTTCTCAGTCTGTTTCCTAGTGCCGGTTTGAAGTTCCTGCAGTTTTCACTGTAAAACCGAGTTGGAGCTAGTACCTCCCCATATATATGTATGGAGTGGAGTTTGCAACTGAAAAGAAACTTTGTGTTCCCAACAAGCTAGGTGAAGGACGGCTTTCACACACACTTATCTCTCAGAACTGAGCATGTGGAGAGACGTTCGTTCATCTAGCACAAAGGGAACGGGTTGCAGGAGAAACTTTTACTCTGGTTTCTCAGTCTGTTTCCTAGTGCCGGTTTGAAGTTCCTGCAGTTTTCACTGTAAAACCGAGTTGGAGCTAGTACCTCCCCATATATATGTATGGAGTGGAGTTTGCAACTGAAAAGAAACTTTGTGTTCCCAACAAGCTAGGTGAAGGACGGCTTTCACACACACTTATCTCTCAGAACTGAGCATGTGGAGAGACGTTCGTTCATCTAGCACAAAGGGAACGGGTTGCAGGAGAAACTTTTACTCTGGTTTCTCAGTCTGTTTCCTAGTGCCGGTTTGAAGTTCCTGCAGTTTTCACTGTAAAACCGAGTTGGAGCTAGTACCTCCCCATATATATGTATGGAGTGGAGTTTGCAACTGAAAAGAAACTTTGTGTTCCCAACAAGCTAGGTGAAGGACGGCTTTCACACACACTTATCTCTCAGAACTGAGCATGTGGAGAGACGTTCGTTCATCTAGCACAAAGGGAACGGGTTGCAGGAGAAACTTTTACTCTGGTTTCTCAGTCTGTTTCCTAGTGCCGGTTTGAAGTTCCTGCAGTTTTCACTGTAAAACCGAGTTGGAGCTAGTACCTCCCCATATATATGTATGGAGTGGAGTTTGCAACTGAAAAGAAACTTTGTGTTCCCAACAAGCTAGGTGAAGGACGGCTTTCACACACACTTATCTCTCAGAACTGAGCATGTGGAGAGACGTTCGTTCATCTAGCACAAAGGGAACGGGTTGCAGGAGAAACTTTTACTCTGGTTTCTCAGTCTGTTTCCTAGTGCCGGTTTGAAGTTCCTGCAGTTTTCACTGTAAAACCGAGTTGGAGCTAGTACCTCCCCATATATATGTATGGAGTGGAGTTTGCAACTGAAAAGAAACTTTGTGTTCCCAACAAGCTAGGTGAAGGACGGCTTTCACACACACTTATCTCTCAGAACTGAGCATGTGGAGAGACGTTCGTTCATCTAGCACAAAGGGAACGGGTTGCAGGAGAAACTTTTACTCTGGTTTCTCAGTCTGTTTCCTAGTGCCGGTTTGAAGTTCCTGCAGTTTTCACTGTAAAACCGAGTTGGAGCTAGTACCTCCCCATATATATGTATGGAGTGGAGTTTGCAACTGAAAAGAAACTTTGTGTTCCCAACAAGCTAGGTGAAGGACGGCTTTCACACACACTTATCTCTCAGAACTGAGCATGTGGAGAGACGTTCGTTCATCTAGCACAAAGGGAACGGGTTGCAGGAGAAACTTTTACTCTGGTTTCTCAGTCTGTTTCCTAGTGCCGGTTTGAAGTTCCTGCAGTTTTCACTGTAAAACCGAGTTGGAGCTAGTACCTCCCCATATATATGTATGGAGTGGAGTTTGCAACTGAAAAGAAACTTTGTGTTCCCAACAAGCTAGGTGAAGGACGGCTTTCACACACACTTATCTCTCAGAACTGAGCATGTGGAGAGACGTTCGTTCATCTAGCACAAAGGGAACGGGTTGCAGGAGAAACTTTTACTCTGGTTTCTCAGTCTGTTTCCTAGTGCCGGTTTGAAGTTCCTGCAGTTTTCACTGTAAAACCGAGTTGGAGCTAGTACCTCCCCATATATATGTATGGAGTGGAGTTTGCAACTGAAAAGAAACTTTGTGTTCCCAACAAGCTAGGTGAAGGACGGCTTTCACACACACTTATCTCTCAGAACTGAGCATGTGGAGAGACGTTCGTTCATCTAGCACAAAGGGAACGGGTTGCAGGAGAAACTTTTACTCTGGTTTCTCAGTCTGTTTCCTAGTGCCGGTTTGAAGTTCCTGCAGTTTTCACTGTAAAACCGAGTTGGAGCTAGTACCTCCCCATATATATGTATGGAGTGGAGTTTGCAACTGAAAAGAAACTTTGTGTTCCCAACAAGCTAGGTGAAGGACGGCTTTCACACACACTTATCTCTCAGAACTGAGCATGTGGAGAGACGTTCGTTCATCTAGCACAAAGGGAACGGGTTGCAGGAGAAACTTTTACTCTGGTTTCTCAGTCTGTTTCCTAGTGCCGGTTTGAAGTTCCTGCAGTTTTCACTGTAAAACCGAGTTGGAGCTAGTACCTCCCCATATATATGTATGGAGTGGAGTTTGCAACTGAAAAGAAACTTTGTGTTCCCAACAAGCTAGGTGAAGGACGGCTTTCACACACACTTATCTCTCAGAACTGAGCATGTGGAGAGACGTTCGTTCATCTAGCACAAAGGGAACGGGTTGCAGGAGAAACTTTTACTCTGGTTTCTCAGTCTGTTTCCTAGTGCCGGTTTGAAGTTCCTGCAGTTTTCACTGTAAAACCGAGTTGGAGCTAGTACCTCCCCATATATATGTATGGAGTGGAGTTTGCAACTGAAAAGAAACTTTGTGTTCCCAACAAGCTAGGTGAAGGACGGCTTTCACACACACTTATCTCTCAGAACTGAGCATGTGGAGAGACGTTCGTTCATCTAGCACAAAGGGAACGGGTTGCAGGAGAAACTTTTACTCTGGTTTCTCAGTCTGTTTCCTAGTGCCGGTTTGAAGTTCCTGCAGTTTTCACTGTAAAACCGAGTTGGAGCTAGTACCTCCCCATATATATGTATGGAGTGGAGTTTGCAACTGAAAAGAAACTTTGTGTTCCCAACAAGCTAGGTGAAGGACGGCTTTCACACACACTTATCTCTCAGAACTGAGCATGTGGAGAGACGTTCGTTCATCTAGCACAAAGGGAACGGGTTGCAGGAGAAACTTTTACTCTGGTTTCTCAGTCTGTTTCCTAGTGCCGGTTTGAAGTTCCTGCAGTTTTCACTGTAAAACCGAGTTGGAGCTAGTACCTCCCCATATATATGTATGGAGTGGAGTTTGCAACTGAAAAGAAACTTTGTGTTCCCAACAAGCTAGGTGAAGGACGGCTTTCACACACACTTATCTCTCAGAACTGAGCATGTGGAGAGACGTTCGTTCATCTAGCACAAAGGGAACGGGTTGCAGGAGAAACTTTTACTCTGGTTTCTCAGTCTGTTTCCTAGTGCCGGTTTGAAGTTCCTGCAGTTTTCACTGTAAAACCGAGTTGGAGCTAGTACCTCCCCATATATATGTATGGAGTGGAGTTTGCAACTGAAAAGAAACTTTGTGTTCCCAACAAGCTAGGTGAAGGACGGCTTTCACACACACTTATCTCTCAGAACTGAGCATGTGGAGAGACGTTCGTTCATCTAGCACAAAGGGAACGGGTTGCAGGAGAAACTTTTACTCTGGTTTCTCAGTCTGTTTCCTAGTGCCGGTTTGAAGTTCCTGCAGTTTTCACTGTAAAACCGAGTTGGAGCTAGTACCTCCCCATATATATGTATGGAGTGGAGTTTGCAACTGAAAAGAAACTTTGTGTTCCCAACAAGCTAGGTGAAGGACGGCTTTCACACACACTTATCTCTCAGAACTGAGCATGTGGAGAGACGTTCGTTCATCTAGCACAAAGGGAACGGGTTGCAGGAGAAACTTTTACTCTGGTTTCTCAGTCTGTTTCCTAGTGCCGGTTTGAAGTTCCTGCAGTTTTCACTGTAAAACCGAGTTGGAGCTAGTACCTCCCCATATATATGTATGGAGTGGAGTTTGCAACTGAAAAGAAACTTTGTGTTCCCAACAAGCTAGGTGAAGGACGGCTTTCACACACACTTATCTCTCAGAACTGAGCATGTGGAGAGACGTTCGTTCATCTAGCACAAAGGGAACGGGTTGCAGGAGAAACTTTTACTCTGGTTTCTCAGTCTGTTTCCTAGTGCCGGTTTGAAGTTCCTGCAGTTTTCACTGTAAAACCGAGTTGGAGCTAGTACCTCCCCATATATATGTATGGAGTGGAGTTTGCAACTGAAAAGAAACTTTGTGTTCCCAACAAGCTAGGTGAAGGACGGCTTTCACACACACTTATCTCTCAGAACTGAGCATGTGGAGAGACGTTCGTTCATCTAGCACAAAGGGAACGGGTTGCAGGAGAAACTTTTACTCTGGTTTCTCAGTCTGTTTCCTAGTGCCGGTTTGAAGTTCCTGCAGTTTTCACTGTAAAACCGAGTTGGAGCTAGTACCTCCCCATATATATGTATGGAGTGGAGTTTGCAACTGAAAAGAAACTTTGTGTTCCCAACAAGCTAGGTGAAGGACGGCTTTCACACACACTTATCTCTCAGAACTGAGCATGTGGAGAGACGTTCGTTCATCTAGCACAAAGGGAACGGGTTGCAGGAGAAACTTTTACTCTGGTTTCTCAGTCTGTTTCCTAGTGCCGGTTTGAAGTTCCTGCAGTTTTCACTGTAAAACCGAGTTGGAGCTAGTACCTCCCCATATATATGTATGGAGTGGAGTTTGCAACTGAAAAGAAACTTTGTGTTCCCAACAAGCTAGGTGAAGGACGGCTTTCACACACACTTATCTCTCAGAACTGAGCATGTGGAGAGACGTTCGTTCATCTAGCACAAAGGGAACGGGTTGCAGGAGAAACTTTTACTCTGGTTTCTCAGTCTGTTTCCTAGTGCCGGTTTGAAGTTCCTGCAGTTTTCACTGTAAAACCGAGTTGGAGCTAGTACCTCCCCATATATATGTATGGAGTGGAGTTTGCAACTGAAAAGAAACTTTGTGTTCCCAACAAGCTAGGTGAAGGACGGCTTTCACACACACTTATCTCTCAGAACTGAGCATGTGGAGAGACGTTCGTTCATCTAGCACAAAGGGAACGGGTTGCAGGAGAAACTTTTACTCTGGTTTCTCAGTCTGTTTCCTAGTGCCGGTTTGAAGTTCCTGCAGTTTTCACTGTAAAACCGAGTTGGAGCTAGTACCTCCCCATATATATGTATGGAGTGGAGTTTGCAACTGAAAAGAAACTTTGTGTTCCCAACAAGCTAGGTGAAGGACGGCTTTCACACACACTTATCTCTCAGAACTGAGCATGTGGAGAGACGTTCGTTCATCTAGCACAAAGGGAACGGGTTGCAGGAGAAACTTTTACTCTGGTTTCTCAGTCTGTTTCCTAGTGCCGGTTTGAAGTTCCTGCAGTTTTCACTGTAAAACCGAGTTGGAGCTAGTACCTCCCCATATATATGTATGGAGTGGAGTTTGCAACTGAAAAGAAACTTTGTGTTCCCAACAAGCTAGGTGAAGGACGGCTTTCACACACACTTATCTCTCAGAACTGAGCATGTGGAGAGACGTTCGTTCATCTAGCACAAAGGGAACGGGTTGCAGGAGAAACTTTTACTCTGGTTTCTCAGTCTGTTTCCTAGTGCCGGTTTGAAGTTCCTGCAGTTTTCACTGTAAAACCGAGTTGGAGCTAGTACCTCCCCATATATATGTATGGAGTGGAGTTTGCAACTGAAAAGAAACTTTGTGTTCCCAACAAGCTAGGTGAAGGACGGCTTTCACACACACTTATCTCTCAGAACTGAGCATGTGGAGAGACGTTCGTTCATCTAGCACAAAGGGAACGGGTTGCAGGAGAAACTTTTACTCTGGTTTCTCAGTCTGTTTCCTAGTGCCGGTTTGAAGTTCCTGCAGTTTTCACTGTAAAACCGAGTTGGAGCTAGTACCTCCCCATATATATGTATGGAGTGGAGTTTGCAACTGAAAAGAAACTTTGTGTTCCCAACAAGCTAGGTGAAGGACGGCTTTCACACACACTTATCTCTCAGAACTGAGCATGTGGAGAGACGTTCGTTCATCTAGCACAAAGGGAACGGGTTGCAGGAGAAACTTTTACTCTGGTTTCTCAGTCTGTTTCCTAGTGCCGGTTTGAAGTTCCTGCAGTTTTCACTGTAAAACCGAGTTGGAGCTAGTACCTCCCCATATATATGTATGGAGTGGAGTTTGCAACTGAAAAGAAACTTTGTGTTCCCAACAAGCTAGGTGAAGGACGGCTTTCACACACACTTATCTCTCAGAACTGAGCATGTGGAGAG
This sequence comes from Camelus ferus, assembly GCF_009834535.1. Lineage (NCBI taxonomy): Eukaryota > Metazoa > Chordata > Mammalia > Artiodactyla > Camelidae > Camelus > Camelus ferus. Next base: position 21,670 of record NW_022587997.1, on the reverse strand, counting down.
ACGTTCGTTCATCTAGCACAAAGGGAACGGGTTGCAGGAGAAACTTTTACTCTGGTTTCTCAGTCTGTTTCCTAGTGCCGGTTTGAAGTTCCTGCAGTTTTCACTGTAAAACCGAGTTGGAGCTAGTACCTCCCCATATATATGTATGGAGTGGAGTTTGCAACTGAAAAGAAACTTTGTGTTCCCAACAAGCTAGGTGAAGGACGGCTTTCACACACACTTATCTCTCAGAACTGAGCATGTGGAGAGACGTTCGTTCATCTAGCACAAAGGGAACGGGTTGCAGGAGAAACTTTTACTCTGGTTTCTCAGTCTGTTTCCTAGTGCCGGTTTGAAGTTCCTGCAGTTTTCACTGTAAAACCGAGTTGGAGCTAGTACCTCCCCATATATATGTATGGAGTGGAGTTTGCAACTGAAAAGAAACTTTGTGTTCCCAACAAGCTAGGTGAAGGACGGCTTTCACACACACTTATCTCTCAGAACTGAGCATGTGGAGAGACGTTCGTTCATCTAGCACAAAGGGAACGGGTTGCAGGAGAAACTTTTACTCTGGTTTCTCAGTCTGTTTCCTAGTGCCGGTTTGAAGTTCCTGCAGTTTTCACTGTAAAACCGAGTTGGAGCTAGTACCTCCCCATATATATGTATGGAGTGGAGTTTGCAACTGAAAAGAAACTTTGTGTTCCCAACAAGCTAGGTGAAGGACGGCTTTCACACACACTTATCTCTCAGAACTGAGCATGTGGAGAGACGTTCGTTCATCTAGCACAAAGGGAACGGGTTGCAGGAGAAACTTTTACTCTGGTTTCTCAGTCTGTTTCCTAGTGCCGGTTTGAAGTTCCTGCAGTTTTCACTGTAAAACCGAGTTGGAGCTAGTACCTCCCCATATATATGTATGGAGTGGAGTTTGCAACTGAAAAGAAACTTTGTGTTCCCAACAAGCTAGGTGAAGGACGGCTTTCACACACACTTATCTCTCAGAACTGAGCATGTGGAGAGACGTTCGTTCATCTAGCACAAAGGGAACGGGTTGCAGGAGAAACTTTTACTCTGGTTTCTCAGTCTGTTTCCTAGTGCCGGTTTGAAGTTCCTGCAGTTTTCACTGTAAAACCGAGTTGGAGCTAGTACCTCCCCATATATATGTATGGAGTGGAGTTTGCAACTGAAAAGAAACTTTGTGTTCCCAACAAGCTAGGTGAAGGACGGCTTTCACACACACTTATCTCTCAGAACTGAGCATGTGGAGAGACGTTCGTTCATCTAGCACAAAGGGAACGGGTTGCAGGAGAAACTTTTACTCTGGTTTCTCAGTCTGTTTCCTAGTGCCGGTTTGAAGTTCCTGCAGTTTTCACTGTAAAACCGAGTTGGAGCTAGTACCTCCCCATATATATGTATGGAGTGGAGTTTGCAACTGAAAAGAAACTTTGTGTTCCCAACAAGCTAGGTGAAGGACGGCTTTCACACACACTTATCTCTCAGAACTGAGCATGTGGAGAGACGTTCGTTCATCTAGCACAAAGGGAACGGGTTGCAGGAGAAACTTTTACTCTGGTTTCTCAGTCTGTTTCCTAGTGCCGGTTTGAAGTTCCTGCAGTTTTCACTGTAAAACCGAGTTGGAGCTAGTACCTCCCCATATATATGTATGGAGTGGAGTTTGCAACTGAAAAGAAACTTTGTGTTCCCAACAAGCTAGGTGAAGGACGGCTTTCACACACACTTATCTCTCAGAACTGAGCATGTGGAGAGACGTTCGTTCATCTAGCACAAAGGGAACGGGTTGCAGGAGAAACTTTTACTCTGGTTTCTCAGTCTGTTTCCTAGTGCCGGTTTGAAGTTCCTGCAGTTTTCACTGTAAAACCGAGTTGGAGCTAGTACCTCCCCATATATATGTATGGAGTGGAGTTTGCAACTGAAAAGAAACTTTGTGTTCCCAACAAGCTAGGTGAAGGACGGCTTTCACACACACTTATCTCTCAGAACTGAGCATGTGGAGAGACGTTCGTTCATCTAGCACAAAGGGAACGGGTTGCAGGAGAAACTTTTACTCTGGTTTCTCAGTCTGTTTCCTAGTGCCGGTTTGAAGTTCCTGCAGTTTTCACTGTAAAACCGAGTTGGAGCTAGTACCTCCCCATATATATGTATGGAGTGGAGTTTGCAACTGAAAAGAAACTTTGTGTTCCCAACAAGCTAGGTGAAGGACGGCTTTCACACACACTTATCTCTCAGAACTGAGCATGTGGAGAGACGTTCGTTCATCTAGCACAAAGGGAACGGGTTGCAGGAGAAACTTTTACTCTGGTTTCTCAGTCTGTTTCCTAGTGCCGGTTTGAAGTTCCTGCAGTTTTCACTGTAAAACCGAGTTGGAGCTAGTACCTCCCCATATATATGTATGGAGTGGAGTTTGCAACTGAAAAGAAACTTTGTGTTCCCAACAAGCTAGGTGAAGGACGGCTTTCACACACACTTATCTCTCAGAACTGAGCATGTGGAGAGACGTTCGTTCATCTAGCACAAAGGGAACGGGTTGCAGGAGAAACTTTTACTCTGGTTTCTCAGTCTGTTTCCTAGTGCCGGTTTGAAGTTCCTGCAGTTTTCACTGTAAAACCGAGTTGGAGCTAGTACCTCCCCATATATATGTATGGAGTGGAGTTTGCAACTGAAAAGAAACTTTGTGTTCCCAACAAGCTAGGTGAAGGACGGCTTTCACACACACTTATCTCTCAGAACTGAGCATGTGGAGAGACGTTCGTTCATCTAGCACAAAGGGAACGGGTTGCAGGAGAAACTTTTACTCTGGTTTCTCAGTCTGTTTCCTAGTGCCGGTTTGAAGTTCCTGCAGTTTTCACTGTAAAACCGAGTTGGAGCTAGTACCTCCCCATATATATGTATGGAGTGGAGTTTGCAACTGAAAAGAAACTTTGTGTTCCCAACAAGCTAGGTGAAGGACGGCTTTCACACACACTTATCTCTCAGAACTGAGCATGTGGAGAGACGTTCGTTCATCTAGCACAAAGGGAACGGGTTGCAGGAGAAACTTTTACTCTGGTTTCTCAGTCTGTTTCCTAGTGCCGGTTTGAAGTTCCTGCAGTTTTCACTGTAAAACCGAGTTGGAGCTAGTACCTCCCCATATATATGTATGGAGTGGAGTTTGCAACTGAAAAGAAACTTTGTGTTCCCAACAAGCTAGGTGAAGGACGGCTTTCACACACACTTATCTCTCAGAACTGAGCATGTGGAGAGACGTTCGTTCATCTAGCACAAAGGGAACGGGTTGCAGGAGAAACTTTTACTCTGGTTTCTCAGTCTGTTTCCTAGTGCCGGTTTGAAGTTCCTGCAGTTTTCACTGTAAAACCGAGTTGGAGCTAGTACCTCCCCATATATATGTATGGAGTGGAGTTTGCAACTGAAAAGAAACTTTGTGTTCCCAACAAGCTAGGTGAAGGACGGCTTTCACACACACTTATCTCTCAGAACTGAGCATGTGGAGAGACGTTCGTTCATCTAGCACAAAGGGAACGGGTTGCAGGAGAAACTTTTACTCTGGTTTCTCAGTCTGTTTCCTAGTGCCGGTTTGAAGTTCCTGCAGTTTTCACTGTAAAACCGAGTTGGAGCTAGTACCTCCCCATATATATGTATGGAGTGGAGTTTGCAACTGAAAAGAAACTTTGTGTTCCCAACAAGCTAGGTGAAGGACGGCTTTCACACACACTTATCTCTCAGAACTGAGCATGTGGAGAGACGTTCGTTCATCTAGCACAAAGGGAACGGGTTGCAGGAGAAACTTTTACTCTGGTTTCTCAGTCTGTTTCCTAGTGCCGGTTTGAAGTTCCTGCAGTTTTCACTGTAAAACCGAGTTGGAGCTAGTACCTCCCCATATATATGTATGGAGTGGAGTTTGCAACTGAAAAGAAACTTTGTGTTCCCAACAAGCTAGGTGAAGGACGGCTTTCACACACACTTATCTCTCAGAACTGAGCATGTGGAGAGACGTTCGTTCATCTAGCACAAAGGGAACGGGTTGCAGGAGAAACTTTTACTCTGGTTTCTCAGTCTGTTTCCTAGTGCCGGTTTGAAGTTCCTGCAGTTTTCACTGTAAAACCGAGTTGGAGCTAGTACCTCCCCATATATATGTATGGAGTGGAGTTTGCAACTGAAAAGAAACTTTGTGTTCCCAACAAGCTAGGTGAAGGACGGCTTTCACACACACTTATCTCTCAGAACTGAGCATGTGGAGAGACGTTCGTTCATCTAGCACAAAGGGAACGGGTTGCAGGAGAAACTTTTACTCTGGTTTCTCAGTCTGTTTCCTAGTGCCGGTTTGAAGTTCCTGCAGTTTTCACTGTAAAACCGAGTTGGAGCTAGTACCTCCCCATATATATGTATGGAGTGGAGTTTGCAACTGAAAAGAAACTTTGTGTTCCCAACAAGCTAGGTGAAGGACGGCTTTCACACACACTTATCTCTCAGAACTGAGCATGTGGAGAGACGTTCGTTCATCTAGCACAAAGGGAACGGGTTGCAGGAGAAACTTTTACTCTGGTTTCTCAGTCTGTTTCCTAGTGCCGGTTTGAAGTTCCTGCAGTTTTCACTGTAAAACCGAGTTGGAGCTAGTACCTCCCCATATATATGTATGGAGTGGAGTTTGCAACTGAAAAGAAACTTTGTGTTCCCAACAAGCTAGGTGAAGGACGGCTTTCACACACACTTATCTCTCAGAACTGAGCATGTGGAGAGACGTTCGTTCATCTAGCACAAAGGGAACGGGTTGCAGGAGAAACTTTTACTCTGGTTTCTCAGTCTGTTTCCTAGTGCCGGTTTGAAGTTCCTGCAGTTTTCACTGTAAAACCGAGTTGGAGCTAGTACCTCCCCATATATATGTATGGAGTGGAGTTTGCAACTGAAAAGAAACTTTGTGTTCCCAACAAGCTAGGTGAAGGACGGCTTTCACACACACTTATCTCTCAGAACTGAGCATGTGGAGAGACGTTCGTTCATCTAGCACAAAGGGAACGGGTTGCAGGAGAAACTTTTACTCTGGTTTCTCAGTCTGTTTCCTAGTGCCGGTTTGAAGTTCCTGCAGTTTTCACTGTAAAACCGAGTTGGAGCTAGTACCTCCCCATATATATGTATGGAGTGGAGTTTGCAACTGAAAAGAAACTTTGTGTTCCCAACAAGCTAGGTGAAGGACGGCTTTCACACACACTTATCTCTCAGAACTGAGCATGTGGAGAGACGTTCGTTCATCTAGCACAAAGGGAACGGGTTGCAGGAGAAACTTTTACTCTGGTTTCTCAGTCTGTTTCCTAGTGCCGGTTTGAAGTTCCTGCAGTTTTCACTGTAAAACCGAGTTGGAGCTAGTACCTCCCCATATATATGTATGGAGTGGAGTTTGCAACTGAAAAGAAACTTTGTGTTCCCAACAAGCTAGGTGAAGGACGGCTTTCACACACACTTATCTCTCAGAACTGAGCATGTGGAGAGACGTTCGTTCATCTAGCACAAAGGGAACGGGTTGCAGGAGAAACTTTTACTCTGGTTTCTCAGTCTGTTTCCTAGTGCCGGTTTGAAGTTCCTGCAGTTTTCACTGTAAAACCGAGTTGGAGCTAGTACCTCCCCATATATATGTATGGAGTGGAGTTTGCAACTGAAAAGAAACTTTGTGTTCCCAACAAGCTAGGTGAAGGACGGCTTTCACACACACTTATCTCTCAGAACTGAGCATGTGGAGAGACGTTCGTTCATCTAGCACAAAGGGAACGGGTTGCAGGAGAAACTTTTACTCTGGTTTCTCAGTCTGTTTCCTAGTGCCGGTTTGAAGTTCCTGCAGTTTTCACTGTAAAACCGAGTTGGAGCTAGTACCTCCCCATATATATGTATGGAGTGGAGTTTGCAACTGAAAAGAAACTTTGTGTTCCCAACAAGCTAGGTGAAGGACGGCTTTCACACACACTTATCTCTCAGAACTGAGCATGTGGAGAGACGTTCGTTCATCTAGCACAAAGGGAACGGGTTGCAGGAGAAACTTTTACTCTGGTTTCTCAGTCTGTTTCCTAGTGCCGGTTTGAAGTTCCTGCAGTTTTCACTGTAAAACCGAGTTGGAGCTAGTACCTCCCCATATATATGTATGGAGTGGAGTTTGCAACTGAAAAGAAACTTTGTGTTCCCAACAAGCTAGGTGAAGGACGGCTTTCACACACACTTATCTCTCAGAACTGAGCATGTGGAGAGACGTTCGTTCATCTAGCACAAAGGGAACGGGTTGCAGGAGAAACTTTTACTCTGGTTTCTCAGTCTGTTTCCTAGTGCCGGTTTGAAGTTCCTGCAGTTTTCACTGTAAAACCGAGTTGGAGCTAGTACCTCCCCATATATATGTATGGAGTGGAGTTTGCAACTGAAAAGAAACTTTGTGTTCCCAACAAGCTAGGTGAAGGACGGCTTTCACACACACTTATCTCTCAGAACTGAGCATGTGGAGAGACGTTCGTTCATCTAGCACAAAGGGAACGGGTTGCAGGAGAAACTTTTACTCTGGTTTCTCAGTCTGTTTCCTAGTGCCGGTTTGAAGTTCCTGCAGTTTTCACTGTAAAACCGAGTTGGAGCTAGTACCTCCCCATATATATGTATGGAGTGGAGTTTGCAACTGAAAAGAAACTTTGTGTTCCCAACAAGCTAGGTGAAGGACGGCTTTCACACACACTTATCTCTCAGAACTGAGCATGTGGAGAGACGTTCGTTCATCTAGCACAAAGGGAACGGGTTGCAGGAGAAACTTTTACTCTGGTTTCTCAGTCTGTTTCCTAGTGCCGGTTTGAAGTTCCTGCAGTTTTCACTGTAAAACCGAGTTGGAGCTAGTACCTCCCCATATATATGTATGGAGTGGAGTTTGCAACTGAAAAGAAACTTTGTGTTCCCAACAAGCTAGGTGAAGGACGGCTTTCACACACACTTATCTCTCAGAACTGAGCATGTGGAGAGACGTTCGTTCATCTAGCACAAAGGGAACGGGTTGCAGGAGAAACTTTTACTCTGGTTTCTCAGTCTGTTTCCTAGTGCCGGTTTGAAGTTCCTGCAGTTTTCACTGTAAAACCGAGTTGGAGCTAGTACCTCCCCATATATATGTATGGAGTGGAGTTTGCAACTGAAAAGAAACTTTGTGTTCCCAACAAGCTAGGTGAAGGACGGCTTTCACACACACTTATCTCTCAGAACTGAGCATGTGGAGAGACGTTCGTTCATCTAGCACAAAGGGAACGGGTTGCAGGAGAAACTTTTACTCTGGTTTCTCAGTCTGTTTCCTAGTGCCGGTTTGAAGTTCCTGCAGTTTTCACTGTAAAACCGAGTTGGAGCTAGTACCTCCCCATATATATGTATGGAGTGGAGTTTGCAACTGAAAAGAAACTTTGTGTTCCCAACAAGCTAGGTGAAGGACGGCTTTCACACACACTTATCTCTCAGAACTGAGCATGTGGAGAGACGTTCGTTCATCTAGCACAAAGGGAACGGGTTGCAGGAGAAACTTTTACTCTGGTTTCTCAGTCTGTTTCCTAGTGCCGGTTTGAAGTTCCTGCAGTTTTCACTGTAAAACCGAGTTGGAGCTAGTACCTCCCCATATATATGTATGGAGTGGAGTTTGCAACTGAAAAGAAACTTTGTGTTCCCAACAAGCTAGGTGAAGGACGGCTTTCACACACACTTATCTCTCAGAACTGAGCATGTGGAGAGACGTTCGTTCATCTAGCACAAAGGGAACGGGTTGCAGGAGAAACTTTTACTCTGGTTTCTCAGTCTGTTTCCTAGTGCCGGTTTGAAGTTCCTGCAGTTTTCACTGTAAAACCGAGTTGGAGCTAGTACCTCCCCATATATATGTATGGAGTGGAGTTTGCAACTGAAAAGAAACTTTGTGTTCCCAACAAGCTAGGTGAAGGACGGCTTTCACACACACTTATCTCTCAGAACTGAGCATGTGGAGAGACGTTCGTTCATCTAGCACAAAGGGAACGGGTTGCAGGAGAAACTTTTACTCTGGTTTCTCAGTCTGTTTCCTAGTGCCGGTTTGAAGTTCCTGCAGTTTTCACTGTAAAACCGAGTTGGAGCTAGTACCTCCCCATATATATGTATGGAGTGGAGTTTGCAACTGAAAAGAAACTTTGTGTTCCCAACAAGCTAGGTGAAGGACGGCTTTCACACACACTTATCTCTCAGAACTGAGCATGTGGAGAGACGTTCGTTCATCTAGCACAAAGGGAACGGGTTGCAGGAGAAACTTTTACTCTGGTTTCTCAGTCTGTTTCCTAGTGCCGGTTTGAAGTTCCTGCAGTTTTCACTGTAAAACCGAGTTGGAGCTAGTACCTCCCCATATATATGTATGGAGTGGAGTTTGCAACTGAAAAGAAACTTTGTGTTCCCAACAAGCTAGGTGAAGGACGGCTTTCACACACACTTATCTCTCAGAACTGAGCATGTGGAGAGACGTTCGTTCATCTAGCACAAAGGGAACGGGTTGCAGGAGAAACTTTTACTCTGGTTTCTCAGTCTGTTTCCTAGTGCCGGTTTGAAGTTCCTGCAGTTTTCACTGTAAAACCGAGTTGGAGCTAGTACCTCCCCATATATATGTATGGAGTGGAGTTTGCAACTGAAAAGAAACTTTGTGTTCCCAACAAGCTAGGTGAAGGACGGCTTTCACACACACTTATCTCTCAGAACTGAGCATGTGGAGAGACGTTCGTTCATCTAGCACAAAGGGAACGGGTTGCAGGAGAAACTTTTACTCTGGTTTCTCAGTCTGTTTCCTAGTGCCGGTTTGAAGTTCCTGCAGTTTTCACTGTAAAACCGAGTTGGAGCTAGTACCTCCCCATATATATGTATGGAGTGGAGTTTGCAACTGAAAAGAAACTTTGTGTTCCCAACAAGCTAGGTGAAGGACGGCTTTCACACACACTTATCTCTCAGAACTGAGCATGTGGAGAGACGTTCGTTCATCTAGCACAAAGGGAACGGGTTGCAGGAGAAACTTTTACTCTGGTTTCTCAGTCTGTTTCCTAGTGCCGGTTTGAAGTTCCTGCAGTTTTCACTGTAAAACCGAGTTGGAGCTAGTACCTCCCCATATATATGTATGGAGTGGAGTTTGCAACTGAAAAGAAACTTTGTGTTCCCAACAAGCTAGGTGAAGGACGGCTTTCACACACACTTATCTCTCAGAACTGAGCATGTGGAGAGACGTTCGTTCATCTAGCACAAAGGGAACGGGTTGCAGGAGAAACTTTTACTCTGGTTTCTCAGTCTGTTTCCTAGTGCCGGTTTGAAGTTCCTGCAGTTTTCACTGTAAAACCGAGTTGGAGCTAGTACCTCCCCATATATATGTATGGAGTGGAGTTTGCAACTGAAAAGAAACTTTGTGTTCCCAACAAGCTAGGTGAAGGACGGCTTTCACACACACTTATCTCTCAGAACTGAGCATGTGGAGAGACGTTCGTTCATCTAGCACAAAGGGAACGGGTTGCAGGAGAAACTTTTACTCTGGTTTCTCAGTCTGTTTCCTAGTGCCGGTTTGAAGTTCCTGCAGTTTTCACTGTAAAACCGAGTTGGAGCTAGTACCTCCCCATATATATGTATGGAGTGGAGTTTGCAACTGAAAAGAAACTTTGTGTTCCCAACAAGCTAGGTGAAGGACGGCTTTCACACACACTTATCTCTCAGAACTGAGCATGTGGAGAGACGTTCGTTCATCTAGCACAAAGGGAACGGGTTGCAGGAGAAACTTTTACTCTGGTTTCTCAGTCTGTTTCCTAGTGCCGGTTTGAAGTTCCTGCAGTTTTCACTGTAAAACCGAGTTGGAGCTAGTACCTCCCCATATATATGTATGGAGTGGAGTTTGCAACTGAAAAGAAACTTTGTGTTCCCAACAAGCTAGGTGAAGGACGGCTTTCACACACACTTATCTCTCAGAACTGAGCATGTGGAGAGACGTTCGTTCATCTAGCACAAAGGGAACGGGTTGCAGGAGAAACTTTTACTCTGGTTTCTCAGTCTGTTTCCTAGTGCCGGTTTGAAGTTCCTGCAGTTTTCACTGTAAAACCGAGTTGGAGCTAGTACCTCCCCATATATATGTATGGAGTGGAGTTTGCAACTGAAAAGAAACTTTGTGTTCCCAACAAGCTAGGTGAAGGACGGCTTTCACACACACTTATCTCTCAGAACTGAGCATGTGGAGAGACGTTCGTTCATCTAGCACAAAGGGAACGGGTTGCAGGAGAAACTTTTACTCTGGTTTCTCAGTCTGTTTCCTAGTGCCGGTTTGAAGTTCCTGCAGTTTTCACTGTAAAACCGAGTTGGAGCTAGTACCTCCCCATATATATGTATGGAGTGGAGTTTGCAACTGAAAAGAAACTTTGTGTTCCCAACAAGCTAGGTGAAGGACGGCTTTCACACACACTTATCTCTCAGAACTGAGCATGTGGAGAGACGTTCGTTCATCTAGCACAAAGGGAACGGGTTGCAGGAGAAACTTTTACTCTGGTTTCTCAGTCTGTTTCCTAGTGCCGGTTTGAAGTTCCTGCAGTTTTCACTGTAAAACCGAGTTGGAGCTAGTACCTCCCCATATATATGTATGGAGTGGAGTTTGCAACTGAAAAGAAACTTTGTGTTCCCAACAAGCTAGGTGAAGGACGGCTTTCACACACACTTATCTCTCAGAACTGAGCATGTGGAGAGACGTTCGTTCATCTAGCACAAAGGGAACGGGTTGCAGGAGAAACTTTTACTCTGGTTTCTCAGTCTGTTTCCTAGTGCCGGTTTGAAGTTCCTGCAGTTTTCACTGTAAAACCGAGTTGGAGCTAGTACCTCCCCATATATATGTATGGAGTGGAGTTTGCAACTGAAAAGAAACTTTGTGTTCCCAACAAGCTAGGTGAAGGACGGCTTTCACACACACTTATCTCTCAGAACTGAGCATGTGGAGAGACGTTCGTTCATCTAGCACAAAGGGAACGGGTTGCAGGAGAAACTTTTACTCTGGTTTCTCAGTCTGTTTCCTAGTGCCGGTTTGAAGTTCCTGCAGTTTTCACTGTAAAACCGAGTTGGAGCTAGTACCTCCCCATATATATGTATGGAGTGGAGTTTGCAACTGAAAAGAAACTTTGTGTTCCCAACAAGCTAGGTGAAGGACGGCTTTCACACACACTTATCTCTCAGAACTGAGCATGTGGAGAGACGTTCGTTCATCTAGCACAAAGGGAACGGGTTGCAGGAGAAACTTTTACTCTGGTTTCTCAGTCTGTTTCCTAGTGCCGGTTTGAAGTTCCTGCAGTTTTCACTGTAAAACCGAGTTGGAGCTAGTACCTCCCCATATATATGTATGGAGTGGAGTTTGCAACTGAAAAGAAACTTTGTGTTCCCAACAAGCTAGGTGAAGGACGGCTTTCACACACACTTATCTCTCAGAACTGAGCATGTGGAGAGACGTTCGTTCATCTAGCACAAAGGGAACGGGTTGCAGGAGAAACTTTTACTCTGGTTTCTCAGTCTGTTTCCTAGTGCCGGTTTGAAGTTCCTGCAGTTTTCACTGTAAAACCGAGTTGGAGCTAGTACCTCCCCATATATATGTATGGAGTGGAGTTTGCAACTGAAAAGAAACTTTGTGTTCCCAACAAGCTAGGTGAAGGACGGCTTTCACACACACTTATCTCTCAGAACTGAGCATGTGGAGAGACGTTCGTTCATCTAGCACAAAGGGAACGGGTTGCAGGAGAAACTTTTACTCTGGTTTCTCAGTCTGTTTCCTAGTGCCGGTTTGAAGTTCCTGCAGTTTTCACTGTAAAACCGAGTTGGAGCTAGTACCTCCCCATATATATGTATGGAGTGGAGTTTGCAACTGAAAAGAAACTTTGTGTTCCCAACAAGCTAGGTGAAGGACGGCTTTCACACACACTTATCTCTCAGAACTGAGCATGTGGAGAGACGTTCGTTCATCTAGCACAAAGGGAACGGGTTGCAGGAGAAACTTTTACTCTGGTTTCTCAGTCTGTTTCCTAGTGCCGGTTTGAAGTTCCTGCAGTTTTCACTGTAAAACCGAGTTGGAGCTAGTACCTCCCCATATATATGTATGGAGTGGAGTTTGCAACTGAAAAGAAACTTTGTGTTCCCAACAAGCTAGGTGAAGGACGGCTTTCACACACACTTATCTCTCAGAACTGAGCATGTGGAGAGACGTTCGTTCATCTAGCACAAAGGGAACGGGTTGCAGGAGAAACTTTTACTCTGGTTTCTCAGTCTGTTTCCTAGTGCCGGTTTGAAGTTCCTGCAGTTTTCACTGTAAAACCGAGTTGGAGCTAGTACCTCCCCATATATATGTATGGAGTGGAGTTTGCAACTGAAAAGAAACTTTGTGTTCCCAACAAGCTAGGTGAAGGACGGCTTTCACACACACTTATCTCTCAGAACTGAGCATGTGGAGAGACGTTCGTTCATCTAGCACAAAGGGAACGGGTTGCAGGAGAAACTTTTACTCTGGTTTCTCAGTCTGTTTCCTAGTGCCGGTTTGAAGTTCCTGCAGTTTTCACTGTAAAACCGAGTTGGAGCTAGTACCTCCCCATATATATGTATGGAGTGGAGTTTGCAACTGAAAAGAAACTTTGTGTTCCCAACAAGCTAGGTGAAGGACGGCTTTCACACACACTTATCTCTCAGAACTGAGCATGTGGAGAGACGTTCGTTCATCTAGCACAAAGGGAACGGGTTGCAGGAGAAACTTTTACTCTGGTTTCTCAGTCTGTTTCCTAGTGCCGGTTTGAAGTTCCTGCAGTTTTCACTGTAAAACCGAGTTGGAGCTAGTACCTCCCCATATATATGTATGGAGTGGAGTTTGCAACTGAAAAGAAACTTTGTGTTCCCAACAAGCTAGGTGAAGGACGGCTTTCACACACACTTATCTCTCAGAACTGAGCATGTGGAGAGACGTTCGTTCATCTAGCACAAAGGGAACGGGTTGCAGGAGAAACTTTTACTCTGGTTTCTCAGTCTGTTTCCTAGTGCCGGTTTGAAGTTCCTGCAGTTTTCACTGTAAAACCGAGTTGGAGCTAGTACCTCCCCATATATATGTATGGAGTGGAGTTTGCAACTGAAAAGAAACTTTGTGTTCCCAACAAGCTAGGTGAAGGACGGCTTTCACACACACTTATCTCTCAGAACTGAGCATGTGGAGAGACGTTCGTTCATCTAGCACAAAGGGAACGGGTTGCAGGAGAAACTTTTACTCTGGTTTCTCAGTCTGTTTCCTAGTGCCGGTTTGAAGTTCCTGCAGTTTTCACTGTAAAACCGAGTTGGAGCTAGTACCTCCCCATATATATGTATGGAGTGGAGTTTGCAACTGAAAAGAAACTTTGTGTTCCCAACAAGCTAGGTGAAGGACGGCTTTCACACACACTTATCTCTCAGAACTGAGCATGTGGAGAGACGTTCGTTCATCTAGCACAAAGGGAACGGGTTGCAGGAGAAACTTTTACTCTGGTTTCTCAGTCTGTTTCCTAGTGCCGGTTTGAAGTTCCTGCAGTTTTCACTGTAAAACCGAGTTGGAGCTAGTACCTCCCCATATATATGTATGGAGTGGAGTTTGCAACTGAAAAGAAACTTTGTGTTCCCAACAAGCTAGGTGAAGGACGGCTTTCACACACACTTATCTCTCAGAACTGAGCATGTGGAGAGACGTTCGTTCATCTAGCACAAAGGGAACGGGTTGCAGGAGAAACTTTTACTCTGGTTTCTCAGTCTGTTTCCTAGTGCCGGTTTGAAGTTCCTGCAGTTTTCACTGTAAAACCGAGTTGGAGCTAGTACCTCCCCATATATATGTATGGAGTGGAGTTTGCAACTGAAAAGAAACTTTGTGTTCCCAACAAGCTAGGTGAAGGACGGCTTTCACACACACTTATCTCTCAGAACTGAGCATGTGGAGAGACGTTCGTTCATCTAGCACAAAGGGAACGGGTTGCAGGAGAAACTTTTACTCTGGTTTCTCAGTCTGTTTCCTAGTGCCGGTTTGAAGTTCCTGCAGTTTTCACTGTAAAACCGAGTTGGAGCTAGTACCTCCCCATATATATGTATGGAGTGGAGTTTGCAACTGAAAAGAAACTTTGTGTTCCCAACAAGCTAGGTGAAGGACGGCTTTCACACACACTTATCTCTCAGAACTGAGCATGTGGAGAGACGTTCGTTCATCTAGCACAAAGGGAACGGGTTGCAGGAGAAACTTTTACTCTGGTTTCTCAGTCTGTTTCCTAGTGCCGGTTTGAAGTTCCTGCAGTTTTCACTGTAAAACCGAGTTGGAGCTAGTACCTCCCCATATATATGTATGGAGTGGAGTTTGCAACTGAAAAGAAACTTTGTGTTCCCAACAAGCTAGGTGAAGGACGGCTTTCACACACACTTATCTCTCAGAACTGAGCATGTGGAGAGACGTTCGTTCATCTAGCACAAAGGGAACGGGTTGCAGGAGAAACTTTTACTCTGGTTTCTCAGTCTGTTTCCTAGTGCCGGTTTGAAGTTCCTGCAGTTTTCACTGTAAAACCGAGTTGGAGCTAGTACCTCCCCATATATATGTATGGAGTGGAGTTTGCAACTGAAAAGAAACTTTGTGTTCCCAACAAGCTAGGTGAAGGACGGCTTTCACACACACTTATCTCTCAGAACTGAGCATGTGGAGAGACGTTCGTTCATCTAGCACAAAGGGAACGGGTTGCAGGAGAAACTTTTACTCTGGTTTCTCAGTCTGTTTCCTAGTGCCGGTTTGAAGTTCCTGCAGTTTTCACTGTAAAACCGAGTTGGAGCTAGTACCTCCCCATATATATGTATGGAGTGGAGTTTGCAACTGAAAAGAAACTTTGTGTTCCCAACAAGCTAGGTGAAGGACGGCTTTCACACACACTTATCTCTCAGAACTGAGCATGTGGAGAGACGTTCGTTCATCTAGCACAAAGGGAACGGGTTGCAGGAGAAACTTTTACTCTGGTTTCTCAGTCTGTTTCCTAGTGCCGGTTTGAAGTTCCTGCAGTTTTCACTGTAAAACCGAGTTGGAGCTAGTACCTCCCCATATATATGTATGGAGTGGAGTTTGCAACTGAAAAGAAACTTTGTGTTCCCAACAAGCTAGGTGAAGGACGGCTTTCACACACACTTATCTCTCAGAACTGAGCATGTGGAGAGACGTTCGTTCATCTAGCACAAAGGGAACGGGTTGCAGGAGAAACTTTTACTCTGGTTTCTCAGTCTGTTTCCTAGTGCCGGTTTGAAGTTCCTGCAGTTTTCACTGTAAAACCGAGTTGGAGCTAGTACCTCCCCATATATATGTATGGAGTGGAGTTTGCAACTGAAAAGAAACTTTGTGTTCCCAACAAGCTAGGTGAAGGACGGCTTTCACACACACTTATCTCTCAGAACTGAGCATGTGGAGAGACGTTCGTTCATCTAGCACAAAGGGAACGGGTTGCAGGAGAAACTTTTACTCTGGTTTCTCAGTCTGTTTCCTAGTGCCGGTTTGAAGTTCCTGCAGTTTTCACTGTAAAACCGAGTTGGAGCTAGTACCTCCCCATATATATGTATGGAGTGGAGTTTGCAACTGAAAAGAAACTTTGTGTTCCCAACAAGCTAGGTGAAGGACGGCTTTCACACACACTTATCTCTCAGAACTGAGCATGTGGAGAGACGTTCGTTCATCTAGCACAAAGGGAACGGGTTGCAGGAGAAACTTTTACTCTGGTTTCTCAGTCTGTTTCCTAGTGCCGGTTTGAAGTTCCTGCAGTTTTCACTGTAAAACCGAGTTGGAGCTAGTACCTCCCCATATATATGTATGGAGTGGAGTTTGCAACTGAAAAGAAACTTTGTGTTCCCAACAAGCTAGGTGAAGGACGGCTTTCACACACACTTATCTCTCAGAACTGAGCATGTGGAGAGACGTTCGTTCATCTAGCACAAAGGGAACGGGTTGCAGGAGAAACTTTTACTCTGGTTTCTCAGTCTGTTTCCTAGTGCCGGTTTGAAGTTCCTGCAGTTTTCACTGTAAAACCGAGTTGGAGCTAGTACCTCCCCATATATATGTATGGAGTGGAGTTTGCAACTGAAAAGAAACTTTGTGTTCCCAACAAGCTAGGTGAAGGACGGCTTTCACACACACTTATCTCTCAGAACTGAGCATGTGGAGAGACGTTCGTTCATCTAGCACAAAGGGAACGGGTTGCAGGAGAAACTTTTACTCTGGTTTCTCAGTCTGTTTCCTAGTGCCGGTTTGAAGTTCCTGCAGTTTTCACTGTAAAACCGAGTTGGAGCTAGTACCTCCCCATATATATGTATGGAGTGGAGTTTGCAACTGAAAAGAAACTTTGTGTTCCCAACAAGCTAGGTGAAGGACGGCTTTCACACACACTTATCTCTCAGAACTGAGCATGTGGAGAGACGTTCGTTCATCTAGCACAAAGGGAACGGGTTGCAGGAGAAACTTTTACTCTGGTTTCTCAGTCTGTTTCCTAGTGCCGGTTTGAAGTTCCTGCAGTTTTCACTGTAAAACCGAGTTGGAGCTAGTACCTCCCCATATATATGTATGGAGTGGAGTTTGCAACTGAAAAGAAACTTTGTGTTCCCAACAAGCTAGGTGAAGGACGGCTTTCACACACACTTATCTCTCAGAACTGAGCATGTGGAGAGACGTTCGTTCATCTAGCACAAAGGGAACGGGTTGCAGGAGAAACTTTTACTCTGGTTTCTCAGTCTGTTTCCTAGTGCCGGTTTGAAGTTCCTGCAGTTTTCACTGTAAAACCGAGTTGGAGCTAGTACCTCCCCATATATATGTATGGAGTGGAGTTTGCAACTGAAAAGAAACTTTGTGTTCCCAACAAGCTAGGTGAAGGACGGCTTTCACACACACTTATCTCTCAGAACTGAGCATGTGGAGAGACGTTCGTTCATCTAGCACAAAGGGAACGGGTTGCAGGAGAAACTTTTACTCTGGTTTCTCAGTCTGTTTCCTAGTGCCGGTTTGAAGTTCCTGCAGTTTTCACTGTAAAACCGAGTTGGAGCTAGTACCTCCCCATATATATGTATGGAGTGGAGTTTGCAACTGAAAAGAAACTTTGTGTTCCCAACAAGCTAGGTGAAGGACGGCTTTCACACACACTTATCTCTCAGAACTGAGCATGTGGAGAGACGTTCGTTCATCTAGCACAAAGGGAACGGGTTGCAGGAGAAACTTTTACTCTGGTTTCTCAGTCTGTTTCCTAGTGCCGGTTTGAAGTTCCTGCAGTTTTCACTGTAAAACCGAGTTGGAGCTAGTACCTCCCCATATATATGTATGGAGTGGAGTTTGCAACTGAAAAGAAACTTTGTGTTCCCAACAAGCTAGGTGAAGGACGGCTTTCACACACACTTATCTCTCAGAACTGAGCATGTGGAGAGACGTTCGTTCATCTAGCACAAAGGGAACGGGTTGCAGGAGAAACTTTTACTCTGGTTTCTCAGTCTGTTTCCTAGTGCCGGTTTGAAGTTCCTGCAGTTTTCACTGTAAAACCGAGTTGGAGCTAGTACCTCCCCATATATATGTATGGAGTGGAGTTTGCAACTGAAAAGAAACTTTGTGTTCCCAACAAGCTAGGTGAAGGACGGCTTTCACACACACTTATCTCTCAGAACTGAGCATGTGGAGAGACGTTCGTTCATCTAGCACAAAGGGAACGGGTTGCAGGAGAAACTTTTACTCTGGTTTCTCAGTCTGTTTCCTAGTGCCGGTTTGAAGTTCCTGCAGTTTTCACTGTAAAACCGAGTTGGAGCTAGTACCTCCCCATATATATGTATGGAGTGGAGTTTGCAACTGAAAAGAAACTTTGTGTTCCCAACAAGCTAGGTGAAGGACGGCTTTCACACACACTTATCTCTCAGAACTGAGCATGTGGAGAGACGTTCGTTCATCTAGCACAAAGGGAACGGGTTGCAGGAGAAACTTTTACTCTGGTTTCTCAGTCTGTTTCCTAGTGCCGGTTTGAAGTTCCTGCAGTTTTCACTGTAAAACCGAGTTGGAGCTAGTACCTCCCCATATATATGTATGGAGTGGAGTTTGCAACTGAAAAGAAACTTTGTGTTCCCAACAAGCTAGGTGAAGGACGGCTTTCACACACACTTATCTCTCAGAACTGAGCATGTGGAGAGACGTTCGTTCATCTAGCACAAAGGGAACGGGTTGCAGGAGAAACTTTTACTCTGGTTTCTCAGTCTGTTTCCTAGTGCCGGTTTGAAGTTCCTGCAGTTTTCACTGTAAAACCGAGTTGGAGCTAGTACCTCCCCATATATATGTATGGAGTGGAGTTTGCAACTGAAAAGAAACTTTGTGTTCCCAACAAGCTAGGTGAAGGACGGCTTTCACACACACTTATCTCTCAGAACTGAGCATGTGGAGAGACGTTCGTTCATCTAGCACAAAGGGAACGGGTTGCAGGAGAAACTTTTACTCTGGTTTCTCAGTCTGTTTCCTAGTGCCGGTTTGAAGTTCCTGCAGTTTTCACTGTAAAACCGAGTTGGAGCTAGTACCTCCCCATATATATGTATGGAGTGGAGTTTGCAACTGAAAAGAAACTTTGTGTTCCCAACAAGCTAGGTGAAGGACGGCTTTCACACACACTTATCTCTCAGAACTGAGCATGTGGAGAGACGTTCGTTCATCTAGCACAAAGGGAACGGGTTGCAGGAGAAACTTTTACTCTGGTTTCTCAGTCTGTTTCCTAGTGCCGGTTTGAAGTTCCTGCAGTTTTCACTGTAAAACCGAGTTGGAGCTAGTACCTCCCCATATATATGTATGGAGTGGAGTTTGCAACTGAAAAGAAACTTTGTGTTCCCAACAAGCTAGGTGAAGGACGGCTTTCACACACACTTATCTCTCAGAACTGAGCATGTGGAGAGACGTTCGTTCATCTAGCACAAAGGGAACGGGTTGCAGGAGAAACTTTTACTCTGGTTTCTCAGTCTGTTTCCTAGTGCCGGTTTGAAGTTCCTGCAGTTTTCACTGTAAAACCGAGTTGGAGCTAGTACCTCCCCATATATATGTATGGAGTGGAGTTTGCAACTGAAAAGAAACTTTGTGTTCCCAACAAGCTAGGTGAAGGACGGCTTTCACACACACTTATCTCTCAGAACTGAGCATGTGGAGAGACGTTCGTTCATCTAGCACAAAGGGAACGGGTTGCAGGAGAAACTTTTACTCTGGTTTCTCAGTCTGTTTCCTAGTGCCGGTTTGAAGTTCCTGCAGTTTTCACTGTAAAACCGAGTTGGAGCTAGTACCTCCCCATATATATGTATGGAGTGGAGTTTGCAACTGAAAAGAAACTTTGTGTTCCCAACAAGCTAGGTGAAGGACGGCTTTCACACACACTTATCTCTCAGAACTGAGCATGTGGAGAGACGTTCGTTCATCTAGCACAAAGGGAACGGGTTGCAGGAGAAACTTTTACTCTGGTTTCTCAGTCTGTTTCCTAGTGCCGGTTTGAAGTTCCTGCAGTTTTCACTGTAAAACCGAGTTGGAGCTAGTACCTCCCCATATATATGTATGGAGTGGAGTTTGCAACTGAAAAGAAACTTTGTGTTCCCAACAAGCTAGGTGAAGGACGGCTTTCACACACACTTATCTCTCAGAACTGAGCATGTGGAGAGACGTTCGTTCATCTAGCACAAAGGGAACGGGTTGCAGGAGAAACTTTTACTCTGGTTTCTCAGTCTGTTTCCTAGTGCCGGTTTGAAGTTCCTGCAGTTTTCACTGTAAAACCGAGTTGGAGCTAGTACCTCCCCATATATATGTATGGAGTGGAGTTTGCAACTGAAAAGAAACTTTGTGTTCCCAACAAGCTAGGTGAAGGACGGCTTTCACACACACTTATCTCTCAGAACTGAGCATGTGGAGAGACGTTCGTTCATCTAGCACAAAGGGAACGGGTTGCAGGAGAAACTTTTACTCTGGTTTCTCAGTCTGTTTCCTAGTGCCGGTTTGAAGTTCCTGCAGTTTTCACTGTAAAACCGAGTTGGAGCTAGTACCTCCCCATATATATGTATGGAGTGGAGTTTGCAACTGAAAAGAAACTTTGTGTTCCCAACAAGCTAGGTGAAGGACGGCTTTCACACACACTTATCTCTCAGAACTGAGCATGTGGAGAGACGTTCGTTCATCTAGCACAAAGGGAACGGGTTGCAGGAGAAACTTTTACTCTGGTTTCTCAGTCTGTTTCCTAGTGCCGGTTTGAAGTTCCTGCAGTTTTCACTGTAAAACCGAGTTGGAGCTAGTACCTCCCCATATATATGTATGGAGTGGAGTTTGCAACTGAAAAGAAACTTTGTGTTCCCAACAAGCTAGGTGAAGGACGGCTTTCACACACACTTATCTCTCAGAACTGAGCATGTGGAGAGACGTTCGTTCATCTAGCACAAAGGGAACGGGTTGCAGGAGAAACTTTTACTCTGGTTTCTCAGTCTGTTTCCTAGTGCCGGTTTGAAGTTCCTGCAGTTTTCACTGTAAAACCGAGTTGGAGCTAGTACCTCCCCATATATATGTATGGAGTGGAGTTTGCAACTGAAAAGAAACTTTGTGTTCCCAACAAGCTAGGTGAAGGACGGCTTTCACACACACTTATCTCTCAGAACTGAGCATGTGGAGAGACGTTCGTTCATCTAGCACAAAGGGAACGGGTTGCAGGAGAAACTTTTACTCTGGTTTCTCAGTCTGTTTCCTAGTGCCGGTTTGAAGTTCCTGCAGTTTTCACTGTAAAACCGAGTTGGAGCTAGTACCTCCCCATATATATGTATGGAGTGGAGTTTGCAACTGAAAAGAAACTTTGTGTTCCCAACAAGCTAGGTGAAGGACGGCTTTCACACACACTTATCTCTCAGAACTGAGCATGTGGAGAGACGTTCGTTCATCTAGCACAAAGGGAACGGGTTGCAGGAGAAACTTTTACTCTGGTTTCTCAGTCTGTTTCCTAGTGCCGGTTTGAAGTTCCTGCAGTTTTCACTGTAAAACCGAGTTGGAGCTAGTACCTCCCCATATATATGTATGGAGTGGAGTTTGCAACTGAAAAGAAACTTTGTGTTCCCAACAAGCTAGGTGAAGGACGGCTTTCACACACACTTATCTCTCAGAACTGAGCATGTGGAGAGACGTTCGTTCATCTAGCACAAAGGGAACGGGTTGCAGGAGAAACTTTTACTCTGGTTTCTCAGTCTGTTTCCTAGTGCCGGTTTGAAGTTCCTGCAGTTTTCACTGTAAAACCGAGTTGGAGCTAGTACCTCCCCATATATATGTATGGAGTGGAGTTTGCAACTGAAAAGAAACTTTGTGTTCCCAACAAGCTAGGTGAAGGACGGCTTTCACACACACTTATCTCTCAGAACTGAGCATGTGGAGAGACGTTCGTTCATCTAGCACAAAGGGAACGGGTTGCAGGAGAAACTTTTACTCTGGTTTCTCAGTCTGTTTCCTAGTGCCGGTTTGAAGTTCCTGCAGTTTTCACTGTAAAACCGAGTTGGAGCTAGTACCTCCCCATATATATGTATGGAGTGGAATTTGCAACTGAAAAGAACTTTGTGTTCCCAACAAGCTAGGTTGAAGGACGGCTTTCACACACACTTATCTCTCAGAACTGAGCATGTGGAGATACGATCG